>NC_084742.1:37322072-37457072 GCF_033978785.1 Entelurus aequoreus | reverse complement strand
TCACTTTAAATGTCCATTTCGCGTGCTCGACTCTCATTTTCAAGAGGATATAGTATCCGAGGTGGTTTAAAATACAAATCCGTGATCCACAATAGAAAAAGGAGAGAGTACATAGTTCTGTGAGGTCCGGTTGCTAAGTTGCTAAATTAGCCTTAGCGTCGTTAGCAACAGCATAGTTAAGCCTTACCAGGCTGAGAATTTTTAACCGTGTAGTTACATGTACATGGTTTAATAGCATTGTTGGTCTTCTGTCTATCCTTCCAGTCAGGGGTTTATTTATTTTGTTTCTATCTTCATTTGAGAACGATGCTATCACGTTAGCTCAGTAGCTAAGTGTGTCACCGATGTATTGTCTTGGAGATAAAAGTCACTTTAAATGTCCATTTCGCGTGCTCGACTCTCATTTTCAAGAGGATATAGTATCCGAGGTGGTTTAAAATACAAATCCGTGATCCACAATAGAAAAAGGAGAGTGTGGAATCCAATGAGCCAGCTTGTACCTAAGTTTTGGTCAGAGCGAAAAAAGATACGTCCATCACTGCCTCTCAAGTCCTTCACTGTAACGTTCCTCATCTACGAATCTTTCATCCTCGCTCAAATTAATGGGGTAATCGTCACTTTCTCGGTCCGAATCTCTCTCGCTCCATTGTAAACAATGGGGAATTGTGAGGAATACTAGCTCCTGTGACGTCACACTACTTCCGGTACAGGCAAGGCTTTTTTTTTTATCAGCGAGCAAAAGTTGCAAACTTTATCGTCGATTTTCTCTACTAAATCCTTTCAGCAAAAATATGGCAATATCGCGAAATGATCAAGTATGACACATAGAATGGATCTGCTATTCCCGTTTAAATTTAAAAAAAATCATTTCAGTAGGCCTTTAAAGAAATACACTCTGTACATTGCTAATGTGGTAAATGACTATTCTAGCTGCAAATGTCTGGTTTTTGGTGCAATATCTACATTGGTGTATAGAGGCCCATTTCCAGCAACTATCACTCCAGTGTTCTAATGGTACAATGTGTTTGCTCATTGGCTCAGAAGGCTAATTGATGATTAGAAAACCCTTGTGCAATCATGTTCACACATCTGAAAACAGTTTAGCTCATTACAGAAGCTACAAAACTGACCTTCCTTTGAGCAGATTGAGTTTCTGGAGTATCACATTTGTGGGGTCAATTAAACGCTCAAAATGGCCAGAAAAAGAGAACTTTCATCTGAAACTCGACAGTCTATTCTTGTTCCAAGATGGCGGCGCATTGCTATGCAGCAGCTCGGTGACGCTCTTGGGAGTGTAGAGCGATTTGGCAAAAAACACCCGTCATTTCTGTCAATTTCATGGCTGGCTCAAAGCGTGAACACTCTGTGATCACATACGACCGACAGACAATTCTGGATGTGGATGGATTGGGTCGTTATAGACTGAAAGATGCATGTACGGTGGACCTACTCGCTAGCATGGGAATACTTTGTGGGCTACATCGAGCGGCCTTTGTAGCAGCGGAGTCAAGTGCTAGCGGTGACCGCCAATGGAGACGACGTAAGCGGTGTGAGCGGAAGCAGAAGCGGGGATGCCGAGCGGGGCTAACACCAAAGGGAAAAGCTAACCAAAGAAGCGCTAGTCCGGGTAAGAAGTCTTTTAAACTAGAACTAGCCGGCGCCAGGCTGGATAATCCCTGCACACATAGCAATTCTCTTAGAATAAAACACAACTCACATAATGTTTTTTCTTTTGTGACCGTGTCAGAGGCAGACATGCAATCTACTGAGGTGGCTAACTATGATGCGTTCAATTTATCGCAACATCTAGCAAACAATTGGACAATTCCAGTCGTATCAATTCCTAGATATGGTCGAAACTATTTAAAGTGCACTACGCATAATAAACGCAACATTATTAATATTGCTACTTCGGATAATTTCAACAAACAATCCTCAAAACAGCCCACTACCTATAATATGGGCTTTTTAAACATAAGATCATTATCTTCCAAAACGTTATTAGTTAATGAAGTCATTAGAGACAACAAACTTGACGTCGTTGGTCTCGCCGAGACCTGGCTCAAACCAGACGATTTTTTTGCGCTAAATGAGGCATCTCCTCCTAACTATACCAATGCACATGTTGCCCGACCTCTTAAAAGGGGAGGGGGTGTCGCACTAATATACAATGAAAACTATATAATTTTACACCTAACCTAAATAATAAATATAACTTGTTTGAGGTGCTCACTTTGAGGTTTGTCACACCGCTGCCTCTCCACCTGGCTGTTATCTACCGCCCCCCTGGGTCCTATTCGGACTTCATCAGTGAATTCTCAGAGTTTGTTGCTGATCTAGTGACGCACGCCGACAATATAATCATAATGGGGGACTTTAATATCCATATGAATACCCCATCGGACTCTCCATGCGTCGCGCTCCAGACTATAATTGATAGCTGTGGTCTTACACAAATAATAAATGAACACACGCATCGCAACGGTAATACGATAGATCTAGTGCTTGTCAGGGGTGTCACCACCTCTAAAGTTACGATACTCACGTACACTAAAGTAATGTCCGATCATTACCTTATAAAATTCGAAGTTCTGACTCATTGTCAACAAACTAATAATAATAATAATAACTACTATAGCAGCCGCAACATTAATGCTGCCACAACGACGACTCTTACTGACCTACTGCCTTCGGTAATGGCACCATTCCCAAATTATGTGGGCTCTATTGATAACCTCACTAACAACTTTAACGACGCCCTGCGCGACACCATTGATAGTGTAGCACCGCTAAAGCTAAAAAGGGCCCCTAAAAGGCGTACCCCATGGTTTACAGAAGAAACTAAAGCCCAGAAATTATCATGTAGAAAGCTGGAACGCAAATGGCGTGCGACTAAACTTGAGGTTTTCCATCAAGCATGGTGTGATAGTTTAATAACTTATAAACGCATGCTTACCTCAGCTAAAGCTAAATATTACTCAAATCTCATCCACCTCAACAAAAATGATCCTAAATTTTTGTTTAGTACAGTAGCATCGCTAACCCAACAAGGGACTCCTCCCAGTAGCTCCACCCACTCAGCAGATGACTTTATGAATTTCTTTAATAAGAAAATTGAAGTAATTAGAAAAGAGATTAAAGACAATGCATCTCAGCTACAACTGGGTTCTATTAACACAGATACGACTGTATATACGACGGATACCGCCCTCCAAAATAGTTTCTCTCTCTTTGATGAAATAACATTGGAGGAATTGTCAAAATGTGTAAATGGGACAAAACAAACAACATGTTTACTTGACCAAATTCCTGGGAAACTTATCAAGGAGCTTTTTGTATTATTAGTTCCATCAGTGTTAAATATTATAAACGTATCACTTTCCTCTGGCACGGTTCCCCTAGCATTCAAAAAAGCGGTTATTCATCCTCTACACAAAAGACCTAACCTCGATCCTGATCTCTTGGTAAACTACCGGCCAGTGTCCCACCTTCCGTTTATCTCGAAAATCCTCGAAAAAATTGTCACACAGCAGCTAAATGAACACTTAGCGTCTAACAATCTCTGTGAACCTTTTCAATCCGGTTTCAGGGCAAATCACTCTACGGAGACAGCCCTCGCAAAAATGACTAATGATCTATTGCTAACGATGGATTCTGATGCTTCATCTATGTTGCTGCTTCTTGATCTTAGCGCCGCTTTCGATACTGTTGATCATAATATTTTATTAGAGCGTATCAAAACGCGTATTGGGATGACAGACTCAGCCTTGTCTTGGTTTAACTCTTATCTTACTGACAGAATGCAGTGTGTCTCCCATAACAATGTGACCTCGGACTATGTTAAGGTAACGTGCGGAGTTCCCCAGGGTTCGGTTCTTGGCCCTGCACTCTTTAGTATTTACATGCTGCCGCTAGGTGACATCATACGCAAATACGGTGCTAGCTTTCACTGTTATGCTGATGACACTCAACTCTACATGCCCCTAAAGCTGACCAACACGCCGGATTGTAGTCAGCTGGAGGCGTGTCTTAATGACATTAAACAATGGATGTCCGCTAACTTCTTGCAACTCAACGCTAAGAAAACGGAAATGCTGATTATCGGTCCTGCTCAACACCAACATCTATTTAATAATACCACCTTAACATTTGACAACCAAACAATTAAACAAGGCGACTCGGTAAAGAATCTGGGTATTATCTTCGACCCAACTCTCTCGTTTGAGTCACACATTAAGAGTGTTACTAAAACGGCCTTCTTTCATCTCCGTAATATCGCTAAAATTCGTTCCATTTTGTCCACAAGCGATGCTGAGATCATTATCCATGCGTTCGTTACATCTCGTCTCGATTACTGTAACGTATTATTTTCGGGCCTCCCTATGTCTAGCATTAAAAGATTACAGATGGTACAAAATGCGGCTGCTAGACTTTTGACAAAAACAAGAAAGTTTGATCATATTACGCCTATACTGGCTCACTTGCACTGGCTTCCTGTGCACCTAAGATGCGACTTTAAGGTTTTACTACTTACGTATAAAATACTACACGGTCAAGCTCCTGCCTATCTTGACGATTGTATTGTACCATATGTCCCGGCAAGAAATCTGCGTTCAAAGAACTCCGGCTTATTAGTGATTCCCAGAGCCCAAAAAAAGTCTGCGGGCTATAGAGCGTTTTCTATTCGGGCTCCAATACTATGGAATGCCCTCCCGGTAAAAGTTAGAGATGCTACCTCAGTAGAAGCATTTAAGTCTCATCTTAAAACTCATTTGTATACTCTAGCCTTTAAATAGACTCCCTTTTTAGACCAGTTGATCTGCCGTTTCTTTTCTTTTCTTTTCTACTCTGCTCCGGGGTGGACCGCTAGCCTGTCCATCAGATGGGGACATCTCTACGCTGCTGACCCGTCTCCACTCGGGATGGTTCCCGCTGGCCCCACCATGGACTGGACTTTCGCTGATGTGTTGGACTTTCACAATATTATATCAGACCCACTCGACACCGAGGATGTCGTTGTGGCTTGTACAGCCCTTTGAGACACTAGTGATTTAGGGCTATATAAATAAACATTGATTGATTGATTGATATTAATGATGAAATCTTAACATTGCAACACATGCCAATACGGCCGGGTTAACTTATAAAGTGCAATTTTAAATTTCCGGCGAAACTTCCAGTTGGAAACGTCTATGTATGATGACGTATGCGCGTGACGTCACGGAGTGAACGAAAGTATTGGCACACCATTGTGTCCCAATACAAACAGCTCTGTTTTCATCGAAAAATTCCACAGTATTCTGGACATCTGTGTTGGTGAATCTTTTGCAATTTGTTTAATGAACAATGAAGACTGCAAAGAAGAAAGCTGTAGGTGGGATCGGTGTATTAGCGGCGGACTACAGCAACACAACCAGGAGGACTTTGAGATGGATAGCAGACGCGCTAGCCGCCGACCTCACCTTGACTTCCTCCGTCTCCGGGCGGCCGACCGCATCTATGATCGGGTGAAGTCCTTCGTCGCGCCGTCGATCGCTGGAATGCAGGTGAGCACGGGTGTTGATGAGCAGATGAGGGCTGGCTGGCGTAGGTGGAGCGCTAATATTTTAAGCATAGCTCTGTCGAGGTCTCGTAGCTAAGTTAGCTTCAATGGCGTCGTTAGCATTGTTAAGCTTCGCCAGGCTGGAAAGCATTAACCGTGTAGTTACATGTCCATGGTTTAATAGTAATGTTGATTTTCTGTCTATCCTTCCAGTCAGGTGTTTATTTATTTTGTTTCTATCTGCATTTAAGCCCGATGCTATCACGTTAGCTCCGTAGCTAAAGAGCTTCGCCGATGTATTGTCGTGGAGATAAAAGTCACTGTGAATATCCATTTCGCGTTCTCGACTCTCATTTCCAAGAGGATATAGTATCCGAGGTGGTTTAAAATACAAATCCGTGATCCACAATAGAAAAAGGAGAAAGTGTGGAATCCAATGAACCCTTGTACCTAAGTTACGGTCAGAGCGAAAAAAGATACGTCCTGCACTGCACTCTAGTCCTTTACTCTCACGTTCCTCATCCACAAATCTTTCATCCTCGCTCAAATTAATGGGGTAATCGTCGCTTTCTCTGTCCGAATCGCTCTCGCTGCATTGTAAACAATGGGGAAATGTGAGGAGCCCTTCAACCTGTGACGTCACGCTACTTTCAATCAGGGTTTCAGGGCAAATCACTCTACGGAGACAGCCCTCGCAAAAATGACTAATGATCTATTGCTAACGATGGATTCTGATGCGTCATCTATGTTGCTGCTTCTTGATCTTAGCGCCGCTTTCGATACTGTTGATCATAATATTTTATTAGAGCGTATCAAAACGCGTATTGGGATGTCAGACTTAGCCTTGTCTTGGTTTAACTCTTATCTTACTGACAGAATGCAGTGTGTCTCCCATAACAATGTGACCTCGGACTATGTTAAGGTAACGTGCAGAGTTCCCCAGGGTTTGGTTCTTGGCCCTGCACTCTTTAGTATTTACATGCTGCCGCTAGGTGACATCATATGCAAATACGGTGTTAGCTTTCACTGTTATGCTGATGACACTCAACTCTACATGCCCCTAAAGCTGACCAACACGCCGGATTGTAGTCAGCTGGAGGCGTGTCTTAATGAAATTAAACAATGGATGTCCGCTAACTTTTTGCAACTCAACGCTAAGAAAACGGAAATGCTGATTATCGGTCCTGCTCAACACCGACATCTATTTAATAATACCACCTTAACATTTGACAACCAAACAATTAAACAAGGCGACGCGGTAAAGAATCTGGGTATTATCTTCGACCCAACTCTCTCGTTTGAGTCACACATTAAGAGTGTTACTAAAACGGCCTTCTTTCATCTCCGTAATATCGCTAAAATTTGTTCCATTTTGTCCACAAGCGATGCTGAGATCATTATCCATGCGTTCGTTACATCTCGTCTCGATTACTGTAACGTTTTATTTTCGGGCCTCCCTATGTCTAGCATTAAAAGATTACAGATGGTACAAAATGCGGCTGCTAGACTTTTGACAAAAACAAGAAAGTTTGATCATATTACGCCTATACTGGCTCACTTGCACTGGCTTCCTGTGCACCTAAGATGCGACTTTAAGGTTTTACTACTTACGTATAAAATACTACACGGTCAAGCTCCTGCCTATCTTGCCGATTGTATCGTACCATATGTCCCGGCAAGAAATCTGCGTTCGAAGAACTCCGGCTTATTAGTGATTCCCAGAGCCCAAAAAAAGTCTGCGGGCTATAGAGCGTTTTCTATTCGGGCTCCAATACTATGGAATGCCCTCCCGGTAAAAGTTAGAGATGCTACCTCAGTAGAAGCATTTAAGTCTCATCTTAAAACTCATTTGTATACTCTAGCCTTTAAATAGACTCCCTTTTTAGACCAGTTGATCTGCCTTTTCTTTCCTTTTCTTTTCTACTCTGCTCCCAACCCGGGGTGGACCGCTAGCCTGTCCATCGGATGGGGACATCTCTACGCTGCTGACCCGTCGCCGCTCGGGATGGTTCCTGCTGGCCCCACTATGGACTGGACTTTCGCTGATGTGTTGGACTTTCACAATATTATGTCAGACCCACTCGACATCCATTGCTTTCGGTCTCCCCTAGAGGGGGGGGGTTACCCACATATGCGGTCCTCTCCAAGGTTTCTCATAGTCATTCACATTGACGTCCCACTGGGATGAGTTTTCCTTGCCCGTATGTGGGCTCTGTACCGAGGATGTCGTTGTGGCTTGTACAGCCCTTTGAGACACTTGTGATTTAGGGCTATATAAATAAACATTGACTGATTGATTGATTGATTGATTGATTGATTGATTGATACTTCCGGTACAGGCAAGGCTTTTTTATCAGCGACCAAAACTTTATCGTCGATGTTCTCTACTAAATCCTTTCAGCAAAAATATGGCAATATCGCAAAATGATCAAGTATGACACACAGAATGGATCTGCTATCCCCGTTTAAATAAAAAATAATAATTTCAGTAGGCCTTTAACTAACTAGCTAGCTAATCAAAAGTTACGCACTAGTTACCTTTGGGTGAACGCTGCTGCTTCCCTGACGTTGACACCCGGGTTGGACAAAGCTCCAGCGGGAGGTTTTCATTCGGCACGACATCGTCCCGAGTCCCTGCAAAAACGACAATGTGGGTGACGCCACAACCAAAGCCTCACTTCCCTGTGATCCGTCTTCATTAGCCTCTCAGCCTGACACCATATGCTACACACAAACACACTCACAAATAGCCCAAAATGTGCCCATCAAACCGTTTTGGAACATTCACGGTTGAGTAGAAAAAAAGAAAAAAAAAAAGAGGACTATGAGGGTGAGCGTGATGTTGGAAGTGCTCCATCAATCATTTGGTTTTCACTCAAAACAAATACCTGTTAAATAAGCATCATCCCACACACCTCGCTCTCTGCGGTGGTGGCCTACAAATCCCCTAATAACGGGCACATTCTCCTAAATGTGTTTGTAATGTGGGCAATCATTTTCAGTAATGGATGCTTGTCAGTTTTATGGCGCTGAGAATGATGGCGCGCCATCGCCGACAGGCCTCGTAAGGCAGTGCAACATCTCTCTCCAGTGGAGAAGATAGAAACTACAGTTGATGGGATGGGGCGAAGGGCTAAGACAAAGAGGATAGAAGACATACATACTCCCGATCCCAATGGATATGCGGTAGGTCAGGCCTGAGATGCAGCCGCAGGGGAAAGAAAAATACAAACACACTATTATGCCCAAAATGGATCATGCTTGTGTGTAAAAAAAAAGAAGGGAATTTACAAGGCAGAAATTTGCATTTAGACAACTCAAAAACCTGGCAAGATATAGTGATACCGTAAGGATCATAATACAATATGTGAGATTTGTTAGGGAGTCCAAAAAATTACAATATATTGTAATAGATGTAAAAAAAACAATACACAGAACAAGCGGAAATGTGTGTAGTTTGTTAGTGAAAGCATTTTTTTCCCCAATTACGTTTTCGTAGATTAAGGTGCTAAATGTGATTTCAGTTTTACTACACACCTGGTAGACTCCAAAACCCGGCGACCTCCAGCGTCTTCAGCTTCCTTTCCAAATCTGCTACTCTGTTTCCCAGTATCCTGCCGAGCAAATAGAGCAGATCTATGTAGTGTTTGCTTTGGAACCAGTTTAGATCAGGAGACTGGAGATGCTTTAGTCACCTGTTGGTGTGGCGTTGGTGTTGGATGACCAGGTTCTTCTCATGGATGGTCTCGAGCAGCGCCGTGGCCAGAGACTTCAGGTCAGAAATGGACTGCGGTGTAGCGGGGAGGCTGCAGCCATGCTCTTCCAAGAGCATCGCCTGGACTACAAGAGGGAACAAACAGGGGTCGTCTTATGTTCTAGAGCAGGTGTCTTCCATGTTTTGAAGTACCCCTAAACTGATAAAGAGATTTAGTGGGGATGTCTACTTATATATCCTGTACAAAATTGTGATTGTGTTTTAAATCAACCTGGTTTTAAACATACCTTTTTATTGTGCTGCACCAAAATATTTTAGAATAATACCAAAAAGCACCGCCAATAGCTAGCTGGCAATAATGGTGGGTTCCATTTGTACTGGAAAGTCGGAATTCCTGAGTTCTAAGGCGGAATTTTCGAGTTCCTCGTCAAATGTTCAAGTTTTTAGTTGAATGTTGAAAACGTCCTACTTGGAAAGTCGCTGAGTCCTCACCACTCCCAAGATGGCTTTCAAAGACTGCTGCTCTGACAGTAAACAATAATGGAAGCTTCTTTAATATCTGTTATTTGCACTTCTGCCTCGTCTATGTCGCACTATATCAGCCATTTACGATGTATTGTTGGCGGTTTATAAATGGTTACAGTAACATAAATGTAATTGTTTCATGCGCCATCTTGATTTCATACCTCATAACTGGAACGCTCATAGCTTGGCTGTGACGCCATTCCCAGCTCCGACTTCCAACGTTCGAGGTTAATGCAAGGCACCAATGAAACGCAAATTGCTAGCTATTTCAAATGCTAACATGAACATAATAATATAATTATTTATTCATGTTTTTATTCTAAGTTTGCGAGGTGCATACAGTAAGTAGCGTGGTCATGCCTATGACATTTGTAAACTAGACTATAGTGTGTTAGATTATTGTTAATGTTAATTTAAAGACATTTAAAATTGTGGAAAAATGGGAGGGTAAAGGTAAAAATTAAAAATACGAAAAATTTCACGACACCCTTGCTGTACCTCTGCAGAATCCCTGGGGGAAACGGACCCGTGTTGAAGACTTCTGTTCTAAAGATGTATTTATTCAGTCTTTTATCAGGATGTCTTATATTCAGGGTATCCTTATTAAAAAAGACAGAAAATAACCCATGTTCTCTTATATTATGGAAATGTATTAATTTTGCCTTCATTTTCGTCTGTAGGGCAACGCTGGGAGTCCCAGGGTACCTCATGATACCATACGTTATGTAATGTATAGTTCACGATAACGGTAAAATATGGATATGGTGACGCTGCGATTGGGATGAAACAAAGACACATCCAAAAAATCTATTTTAGTTTTGCAGCATAATTTAACAAGCCTACAAACCGCAATAGAGCAAAAATAATGACAGTGTTTGGGTGCAACAAGACTGTAAACAGACTAAATCTGACCAATCTAAGGCATGAACTGACAAAGCCTGATTAAATGAGAGACCAAACTTATTCTAAGACAATCGAACAGTCCACTTGGGATGGATTCAATTCTCTGGGAATAAAATGACCTGGATGAATGAGGATAGAATTATACATGTGAACAAGATTACACCAGCCACTCGCACAAGGAGCCTATCCTGGATGAAGTGTAAAATGGTTGTGGGAGCCAAATTACACTTTTTGCATTTTTGGATCATAAATAAATGCATTCTTGAGTCAGTCATAAGGATAGAGATAACGTTAATTGAAGTTATACTGTTACATTCATAGTTATTAGTTAAAAGCACTGTGACAATATTTAATTATTTCAAATTTATGTTGCTTTTGGTTAGGACACTACTGTCTCTTTAAGAGAATGTGCCACTTCAGTACATAGGCAAATGAAAGCTAATGAAGGAAGACTTACTCAGAAAACTTACTTTAGAAAACTCCTGTAATGAAAATATAAGAGCTCGGGAGTCCTGTGGAAGCTATTTTTGTGACTAATTTGAGTCAAGCATAAAAATAGCACGCAATTAATATTTAACAAGCCTGTTATATAGCATACTTAACAGGGAGTTGCATCTAAAATTGTATTTTATTGTGTTGCTGTTCGTTTGAATCATACTTGTAATGAGAAAATAAAAAAATGTATACAATGTGTGTGTAAATATGTTGGCCCTGCGATGAGGTGGCGACCTCTCCAGGGTGTACCCCGCCTTCCGCCTGATTGTAGCTGAGATAGGCTCCAGCGCCCCCCGCGACCCCGAAGGGAATAAGCGGTAGAAAATGGATGGATGGATGGATGGATGGATGGAGATATATATGTATACAGTCGTGGTCAAAAGTTTACATATGTCATGGCTGTGTTGAGTTTCCAATCATTTCTACAACTCTTATTTTTTTGTGATAGAGTGATTGGAGCACATACTTGTTTGTCACAAAAAACATTCATGAAGTTTGGTTCTTTTATGAATTTATTATGGGTCTACTGAAAATGTGACCAAATCTGCTGGGTCAAAAGTATACATACAGCAATGTTAATATTTGGTTACATGTCCCTTGGCAAGTTTCACTGCAATAAGGAGCTTTTGGTAGCCATCCACAAGCTTCTGGTTGAATTTTTGACCACTCCTCTTGACAAAATTGGTGCAGTTCAGCTAAATTTGTTGGTTTTCTGACATGTACTTGTTTCTTCAGCATTGTCCACAGTCAGAACTTTGGGAAGGCCATTCTGAAACCTTAATTCTAGCCAGATTTAGCCATTCCTTTACCACTTTTGACGAGTGTTTGGGGTCATTGTTCTGTTGGAACACCCAACTGCGCCCACGACCCAACCTCTGGGCTGATGATTTTAGGTTGTCCTGAAGAATTTGGAGGTAATCCTCCTTTTTCATTGTCCCATTTACTCTTTGTAAAGCACCAGTTCCATTGGCAGCAAAACAGACCCAGAGCATAATACTACCACCACCATGCTTGATGGTAGGAATGGTGTTCCTGGGATTAAAGACCTCACCTCTTCTCCTCCAAACATATTGCTGGGTATTGTGGCCAAACAGCTAAATTTTTGTTTCATCTGACAACAGAACTTTCCTCCAAAAGGTCGTATCTTTGTCCATGTGATGTCAGTGGAACTGGTGCTTTACAGAGAGTAAATGGGACAATGAAAAAGGAGGATTAGCTCCAAATTCTTCAGAACAACCTAAAATCATCAGCCCGGAGGTTGGGTCTTGGGCGCAGTTGGGTGTTCCAACAGGACAATGACCCCAAACACACGTCAAAAGTGGTAAAGGAATGGCTAAATCAGGCTACAAGTAAGGTTTTAGAATGGCCTTCCCAAAGTCCTGACTTAAAAAGTGTGAACAATGCTGATGAAACAAGTCCATGTCAGAAAACCAACAAATTTAGCTGAACTGAACCAATTTTGTCAAGAGGAGTGGTCAAAAATTCAACCAGAAACTTGCCATGAGAAGCTTGTGGATGGCTACCGAAAGCACCTTATTGCAGTGAAACTTGCCAAGGGACATGTAACCAAATATTAACATTCCTGTATGTATACTTTTGACCCAGCAAATTTGGTCACATTTTCAGTAGACCCATAATAAATTAATAAAAGAACCAAACTTCATGAATGTTTTTTCCTTAGCCTCCTCACCCACAGCGCACCACCTTGGGAACCACGTCAACCAGGAAATTGTGGACGATCCGATTGACTCATAATTTAAGGACAAAAGCGAGTTATAAGACGCTATGGACGCCTTGTGGCAGAAGGGAACCACTACTTCTTGTTGACAGGTTCAACTTTAGATGCTGTGTTCACTAGTCTCGCCAACGCTCATAGTTGTCAACTTTATTGAAACCGCCGCTATAATGTCACACGTCCCAGAAGTTGCTATTTTATATTTGGATGGCAGCATACTTCTCTAATAAAATAATAAACAATTAGCCGTGTAAGTTATTGCATACACAGACAGATAGCAAACAGGTAATCCTCGGTATTACTCAGTACCCATAAATTAGCCCTCGGCTTCCAAAACATTGGTGACCCTGTTGTAGAAAATGATTAATTTGATCTATTTTTGCCTCTGATTTTGCTGCCATGTCTATATTGCGGGTTGTCTTTTTTCCCCCGAGAAAAAAAAGTCCAACGAACGGGTCATCTTATAATCAATTATACCTTTATTTTCTTTGAAATTGTCAGGTTGCCATATTCATGATCAACTTTTTTTCCTAGGAAAAATGCAGAAAATAGGTAGCCTTTTATTCTAGAGGTTTTTTTTAAGTCTATTTTGTCTTTGATTTTGTTGAGTCATTTTATATTTGGGTCGTCTTATCTGTGTCAATACGGTAAATAAAGCAATAGAAACTGACGAGCCACTGACCTTGTTTGGCCGAGAGAACACCTGTGAGTGGACTGTTAGATTTCCCATTGTTGCTGGAGTTTTTCCTTCTCTCTAATGCAGACTGCAACAGAATTTGCAATATTTTGGTGCAATTTAGTGTTTTTGCTTAATTTGTTGCCAAGCCTTTAAATTAGCCTTTACCTTGTACTTCATGATGTTTGATTTCAGCAGGTTCACCTCCTCCTGCAGTTGTTTGAAACGCTCATGCAAATACCTTCCCAGAGCAAAAGGGAAAATCAAAATGAGGAAAAAAAATAAATGAATGAGAGCGAGAGAGAGATTGTTGCATTTTGTTCACCTGTTTTCCATGCAGAGGGCGTCTATGTCGATGATGCGTGCTTCTCGGTTGCCAAGAATGTGGTTGAGCTCAATGTTGAGGCGCTCAGCTTTTTCTCTGTAGACGCCGCGCTCCGCCTTCACGTCCTGGAGCTCGTCCGTCAGAGCCTTCACATTGTGTTCCATCTCCTCCATCTGTTATTCATGAAATATGCACGAATATACAATACCATTTACAGTACAATTTATGCTATATGTTCTATTATACAATATTTGATTTTTAAAAATTACTAGATGTATGACACTATAGTTTTCGCTACAAAATTTCCAATTAAACAATACAATATTTAGGGTGTTTTAACAATACAATATGCAACATGCCATAACAGTGATAAATGGCGTGCTAGCTATTTAAATGATACAATATGATAAGAAATACAATAAAACACGTGGGGCCTGATCTGATTCAACAATATGGTCACACAACCTGCTCAGTGAATGTTGTGGACATTATAAAAAATGTCCAATCAACATAAAAATAAAGAAATGACCCCCATTTAAATCCATTACAAGGGATGATGGAAAAAATGCAAAACACTCCACACTTATTGATGTTTGCCGCATTTTAGCTGCTTGATATTTCTGAATAATTAAAAACCCTTAAGGACGTTGTCACAGACGTAAACAAGGTAAGAGTTTAACTCTTAATAATCAATTATAATAATTATTAATTATACATCCATTATATTATTATAATATGCCACTGGTTCATTCATCCTCTGCTTGAATCTAACTCAGACTCTGACCTCCTTCTAAACTACCGGTGTGTGTTTGCGATCATGGGTAAAAATCAACATCAAATCTAAATTACATTAACATAAAACATTACCAACAGCAGGTCGTTACAGTATGAATGGATGTACAGTTCATAGCCTTTTATCTGTGCACTATTGAATAGTTTTGCGCCATAAGTTTGGCCACCGAAACCAGATGATGTTATGAAGCAAACAAGACGCATGCGATTGTCTGGAGCATAGTCAACATGTCTGTTGTGGACTAGTGCTGCAACAACTAATCGATTAAACCGATTAAAATCGATTATAAAAATAGTTGGCGATTAATTTAGTCATCGATTCGTTGGATCTTTGCTATGCGCATGCGCAGAGGCTACTTTTTTATTTATATATATTTTTTTATAAACCTTTATTTATAAACTGCAACATTTACAAACAGCTGAGAAACAATAATCAAAATAAGTATGGTGCCAGTATGCTGGTTTTTTTTCAATAAAATACTGGAAAGGATAGAAATGTAGTTTGTCTCTTTTATCCGATTAGTAATCGATTAATCAAAGCAATAATCGACAGATTAATCGATTATCAAATTAGTTGTTAGTTGCAGCCCTATTTTGAACGTTCCTTTAATATATCCCAGATATACACGCGGACGGCGATGTACAAAATGTGCAAATATTAAGAGGCCAGTGGCGGCTTTTAAGGAAAGAAAGTCCAACTGGAGCAACCGCGTGAAGCTAGTGTGACGTTATGCTCGCTGCAGCTTGCCTCTTTTGTCGGGGACATAAACACAAGCTTATTTTATAGTAACACCGCAAAAAGAAAAGATGCTAAATTTGTTGCTAGTCATCTTTAATAGAGAAAAAGTCATTAAAAGTCTCGAGACACAATTTGTTTTAACAAAGTACATTTTACAATAAGCAGCAACATTTGAAAATATAGCAAAATGATATAATATTAAACATATATGCTGATACTAAATAATAACAGATTTGTTTGTAAATGTAAATACACATTTAATTTTAACCTTATAAAAAAATCATATCATCATAGAAACGTATGCAAATTATTTGATGACATCATGGTGACCATGCCCCCACCGCCAAAAGTATCTTGGCAATCTAGGGGAAACCCTGAATTGGATCATATTACGCCTATACTGGCCCACCTGCACTGGCTCCCAGTACCCCACAGGTGCGGTTTTAAGGTTGTGTTCTTTACATGCAAAATATTATACAATGCGCCATATGTTACGTCCTGAAATCTGCGTTCTAAGAACGCTTGTTTATTAGTGATTCCCAGAGCCCCCTAAAAGTCTGCAGGTTCTAGAGCGTTTTCTATTCGGGCTACAGTACCTACCGGCAACAGCTAGAGATGTTCCTTCAGAAGCAGCATTTAAGTCCCAACTTTAAACTAATTTGATATACTCTAGCTTTTGGATAGGTCCTGTTTAGATCAGTTGACCTGCCGCTTCTTTTATGCTGCTCTGTCTCCCCTGTCCATTCCAGGTGGTCACAGGTAATTTGTGGAGAGCTACCAGTCTGGGTGATGTGCTAGCTGATTCAAGTTGTGACTCGGGGTGAACCAGCTTGTGAAGAAGATCCCCCTACACCATACAACCATCTGTTCGCTTACCGATGGACTGGACCCAACACATTATTTACCAATTTAACAATTCAATGATTGTACCCACTGGGCATCCTTTTGCAGACGGTCACCCTGGAAGGGGTTCCCTTCCCAAGGTTTCTTCTTTTTCCCTATTCGGGCTTTTGAGTCTTTCATTGCCCAAATGTAGTTTCAGATCAGGGGATGTTGTTGTGGTTTGTGAAGCCCTTTGAGGCACTTGTGATTGAGGGCTATATAAATAAATGGTGATTAAATGATTGACAACATCAAAATGTACCTGAAGGCCTGCTTGCTCCAGCCGGCGAACTAAGTCTTCCCGTTCGTGGGCGGGGAAGTGGCGGGCGCCAACCTCATCATCTCCTAGCCTCTGTCGTGTGATAGTCATTCGCAAGAGCTACATGATGAAAAAAACAGAGGATAAAGAAGACAGTGCTTCCTGTTTATACCAAAGAAAACTGGGTATTAAATGGATGCCTCATCTCACCTTGTTGTCCCCATGAGCCTCTAGCAATTGCTGAGTCAGCTCCTTCACCTCCTCTGTCAGCTTCTTCGCTTGGTCCCTGGAGTCTCTCAGCAGCTGGGCAAGGTTCACCTGACCAGGTGACAACAACAAAAAACTCAACAAGGGAAGCATGCAAGGCATGAAGGATCGCCAGCTTTCGGGGAATTGTACCTGGTTGCGTTTTTCAGGAGGTAATGATGGGTCACCTTCCTAAATAGTACAAAATGACACCATTAATGCGACTGTGACATAGCAAGATCTCTGCTGATTTTTCAAATAATTCTGACACCTTGAAACCTCCTTTGATAGGTAAATACAATAAATAGTTTGATTTTGAAAGGTACTCTAAATAATGTATTTTCAAGATTTTAGGCATGATTAGTTGTTGAAGCAAGACACTTATAGATTTTAAATTACAAACCCCGTTTCCATATGAGTTGGGAAATTGTGTTAGATGTAAATATAAACGGAATACAATGATTTGCAAATCCTTTTCAACCCATATTCAATTGAATGCACTAAAAAGACAAGATATTTGATGTTCAAACTCATAAACTTTTTTTTTTTTTGCAAATAATAATTAACTTAGAATTTCATGGCTGCAACACGTGCCAAAGTAGTTGGGAAAGGGCATGTTCACCACTGTGTTACATGGCCTTTCCTTTTAACAACACTCAGTACACATTTGGGAACACATTTTTTAAGCTTCTCAGGTGGAATTTTTTCCCATTCTTGCTTGATGTACGGTTTAAGTTGTTCAACAGTCTGGGGGTCTCCGTTGTGGTATTTTAGGCTTCATAATGCGCCACACATTTT
Organism: Entelurus aequoreus; assembly: GCF_033978785.1. Lineage (NCBI taxonomy): Eukaryota > Metazoa > Chordata > Actinopteri > Syngnathiformes > Syngnathidae > Entelurus > Entelurus aequoreus. The sequence continues at coordinate 37,439,440 of NC_084742.1, read as the reverse complement.
CAATGGGAGACAGGTCTGGACTACAGGCAGGCCAGTCTAGTACCCGCACTCTTTTACTATGTAACACGTGGCTTGGCATTGTCTTGCTGAAATAAGCAGGGGCGTCCATGGTAACGTTGCTTGGATGGCAACATATGTTGCTCCAAAACCTGTATGTACCTTTCAGCATTAATGGCGCCTTCACAGATGTGTAAGTTACCCATGTCTTGGGCACTAATACACCCCCATACCATCACACATGCTGGCTTTTCAACTTTGCGCCTATAACAATCCGGATGGTTCTTTTCCTCTTTGGTCCGGAGGAGATGACGTCCACAGTTTCCAAAAACAATTTCAAATGTGGACTCGTCAGACCACAGAACACTTTTCCACTTTAGTCCATCTTAGATGAGCTCAGGCCCAGCGAAGCCGACGGCGTTTCTGGGCATTGTTGATAAACGGTTTTCGCCTTGCATAGGAGAGTTTTAACTTGCACTTACAGATGTAGCGACCAACTGTAGTTACTGACAATGGGTTTCTGAAGTGTTCCTGAGCCCATGTGGTGATATCCTTTACACACTGATGTCGCTTGTTGATGCAGTACAGCCTGAGGGATCGAAGGTCACAGGCTTAGCTGCTTATGTGCAGTGATTTCTCCAGATTATCTGAACCCTTCAGTATTTATTGCCACCTTTCCCAACTTCTTTGTCATATATTGCTGGCATCAAATTCTAAAGTTAATGATTATTTGCAAAAAAAAAAATGTTTATCAGTTTGAACATCAAATATGTTGTCTTTGTAGCATATTCAACTGAATATGGGTTGAAAATGATTTGCAAATCATTGTACTCCGTTTATATTTACATCTAACACAATTTTCCAACTCATATGGAAACGGGATTCCCCGGGAGGAGGTCGCTAATGTTGCTCTGGAGAGGGAAGTCTGGGGGTCTCTAAACAAAAACAGTTTTCTTTAAAGTAATATAGATATTTATCACAGCTGTATATCTATTTTCTGGGGGTGTGGGGGGGGTGGTAGTTAATCATAGAATCATTACCCCCAAGAATCGAATCAAATCGAATTGTGTCGTGCCTGAAGAGTCACAGCCCTACTAAACACAGTAGGACATAACGCCCACCAGAAATAATTAATAACAGATTGTATTTGTTACATATTTGTTAAAACTATGAAATCTAAGTTATTAAAACAGATAAACTACTAAGACTACAACACTATCAGTGAGGTATAAAAACACAAAACATGCAAAGTAGTGGCTTTTCTGATATTAGGTCTATTTATTTTAGTTATATAAAAAAAAATATTTGGTCAAGATTTTAGTGTGTGTGTAAGTACTTTTTGAGAACATTCAATAAAAATGTGCCTTTTAATGATAACTGTGAACATTTTAGTCACAATAACCGTGATATGAAAATGATCTTATCGTTACATCCATTATTCCAGTCATGTCTTAAAGGAGAACTGCACATTTTTTGGAATTTTGCCTATCATTCATACTCATTATGAAAGACACGACGGATGTTTTTTTTTAACGCATCCTAATTTGTAAATAAAAGTAATGTGAATATATTTGAATATTAACCAAGTATTAGTGATATTGTTATTAAAAACGCTAACACAGAAACTATTTATAGCGGCATTATGATCACAACCGTGTCCCTCTGTTTACATCATCGAGTGGTCTGCTGCTTCCTCACGTCCTTGCTCCCTATAAGTTTATTATACATCATAAATCATGCATCTCACCTGGATAGAAGACATATTCGACAAGTTGGTACACTTTTGACAGCCATTTAGGACCTGAAACTGGCAAGGACGGCACGAAAAGACGCTTGGCCCCCTCACACCCCTTTTCTTCGTGAGGATTATGAGTCATTCTTCACCTAAATAGGAATTTATGAACGCCCCAGCAGTCAGCATCCTAATGACAGCAGACGTTGCACAGTAATCGGTGATGAAGAGGAAAAAAAACAAAAAAACGTTGTGATGAGTTTTTAAATTAATGTGCCACGTATGCTCAAAATTATTAAAATGTGTAAATATTAAATGTTATTATAAATGTTCCCGTTACGACATTACATATATACTTACATCATTTATATAAAACCCTAATAGAGGTGTTTGGATGTTTTTTTAAGTGCGGAATTGAGTGGCTCCTATAGGCTCTATTGTAAGCGAATTCTTAATCGCATTTATTTAATATTTACAATGCAAAAAAATAAATAAATAACATCCATCATCATGTCTCTCATAATGATTATGAACTAGGGTTGTACGGTATACCGGTATTAGTATAGTAACGTGATACTAATGAATCATATTCAGTACAATACCGCCTCTGAAAAGTACCGGTCCGCCACCCGTATCATCCAAAACTAATGTAAAGTATCAAATAAAAGAACAATAAGTGATTATTACATTTTAACAGAAGTGTAGATATAACATGTTAAGAGACAGTAAGCAGATATTAACAGTAAATGAACAAGATTAATAATTCATTTTCTACCACTTGTCCTAAATAATTTTGACAAAACAATAGAATGGAAAATGACACAATATGTTACTGCATACGTCAGCAGCTAAATTAGGAGCCTTTGTTTGCTTACTTACTACTAAAAGACAAGTTGTCTTGTATGTTCACTATTTTATTTAAGGACAAACTTGCAATAAGAAACATATGTTTAATGTACCCTAAGATTTTTTGTTAAAATAAAGCCAATTTTCTGTGGTCCCCTTTATTCAGAAGAGTACAGAAAAGTATCGAAATAATTTTGGTACCGGTACCATAATACTGGTATCGGGACAACACTATTGTGAACCATTTACAAAATACTAAAAAAAAGTGCAGTTCCCCTTTAACACCGTATTGTATCGTTAAAAGGAAACACCACATACGGTAGTTTTTTGTTTGTTTTTTAAGACAATTTAGTCGTAGGGGACGGTGTGGCGCAGTTGGGAGAGTGGCCGTGCCAGCAACCTGAGGGTTCCTGGCTCGATCCCCACCTTCTACCAACCTCGTCACATCCGTTGTGTCCTTGAGCAAGACACTTCACCCTTGCTCCCGATGGGTCGTGGTTAGGGCCTTGCATGGCATCTCCCGCCATCAGTGTGTGAATGTGTGTGTGAATGGGTGAATGTGGAAATAGTGTCAAAGCGCTTTGAGTACCTTGAAGGTATACAAGTATAACCCATAACCCATAGTCTACTCACAATGAGCTCCCTGTACTTCTTCTTGAGCCCTTGGTGGCGCTCTCTGAGCTGGTTGGCCATGAGCCTGTACTGGTCTCGTTCCTGCTGACAGATGTCCAGCTCCTTGGACAGAATGAGGAGGGCTTCTTTTTTACTCTCCAGTTTGCGTTTACACATCAGGAACTAGCACACACACACCAAGCCACAGAGAAGGTTCAATAATAAATATTAATATCAATAATGATATGCGATGCTTATTATTACAAATATTGCTCATGTGATTGTGCAAATGACACGGTGCTTACTTAGCACCAAGTGGAAAAGTAAACATCTAGGCGTGTAAATACTGGAAGATAAGACAAAGTACACAACAGTTGCAGCTCCAGTATCCTCTACCATACAGTGGCCACAGCATTAGGTACACCAATGGGTAGCGTTTGGTACCAAATGTAATGTCCGGTGAGTGTTGGGCCAATTTAACCAGCTTTAAAGCGCTTTATTGTATTAAAATGAACAGTTTGTCATTTTAACACATTTGTTCACGCTAAAAGCAGACAGTCCGTATGTTAAAGGGAGCATACAATAATGCAGCAGTTAGCATATGTGTTAGCCACATAACAGCCGTTGACACTCACCTCGCTAACCAACCCTTGCCAGTCACTCTCACTCCGCTTCGCAGACTGCATTGTCCAAACCACTATGGAATAAATGGCACGTTTTGGAAACACTGAAAATAAACTGTTCAGTCATTCGCCTTTAATTGGAGCGCCTCACTTGTTTATTCAGCCACGACAAGCAGCGGGGGAGGACACTTGCTTCCGGTTTCTTTCAAAATAAAGTTGTATGCTACCAGACGGCTTGTCACTACTGTGTGTCTTACATTTTGACATTTAAGATAGCTTATTTTACATTTTGGCTGTAATTGACAGTAAATATCGTACCGTTGAACATTGTTAATGTATTTTTTTAAATGTATTTAGAGTTAAGGACTACTATGTAAACATTTATTTTGTAAAAAAAAAAAAAAAAAGACGAATTACAACTTAAATACATAATTAAATATATTAAAGTTTGTACGAATGCAGCTGAGATAGAGTCCAGCACCCCCCGCGACCTCAATAGGGACAAGCAGTAGAAAATGGATGGATGGACTACTATGGAAACATTTATTTTGTAAAAAAAAATTACGAATTATTTCATTTCATTTCATTTATATTCATCTCCTTCATTGATGTGCATCCTCGATAAACAGACAATCACACCTCAACCATTCAACTACACGTCTACACACCAATGCCTACATAAATATATTAAAGTTTGTACGAATGCAGCTGAGATAGAGTGCACAGCACGTGCACACATAGGGCCCTATGGGTGCTTGAGCCCCTGCCCTTTTTTGCCTCGTCTTAAAAAGTGCCCTCTGCCTGTGTGTGTGTGTTTTTGTTTTATTTTTCTTTAAACAACATTAATAAATTCCTGTCAGGTATGTAAAAAAAAACAAAAAACAACTCCACGTTTTCTTGTAATACGGGGTTGTTTGAGCCTGCCGCTTCCGCCAGAGAGAGAGAGAGAGAGAGAGAGGTTTTTGGTGGTAAAGGCGGCGGGATATATTTCGGGGATATAAGATGTAGGTTATCTGTTAGGAATATTACCATCTGTATTTAAACTTGATTCATGATGATTATGCCTGCAGCACAATGCCAAAAAAAGAAAGGATACAGAAAAGGAAGGAGAAGGAGCACCAGGAAGGAAGCAGCTAAGGGTAGCAGACCTCTTAATGCATGGCTAAAATTGATGATTTCACAGCATTTCATGGGAGCCCTGAATTTACATTGAGGAGCATATTTGGGTATTGGTGGCCTCCATCCTACAGCCCTCTACTGGCCCCTGGTCCATATTTTTGGCCCTGTATTGCATTTCAGTTGTTTAGTCTGAGCATTAAGTGAGAAAGACCATAAGTTACAACTTGATGGTGTTTTCATCAAGTTAAGGGAAGAAGGACAGATGTTCACATTGAAGTTTTTTCCATTTGGGTATTTATTTTTGTATTTTTTTTCAAAGTTCATGTTGCACTGTTCAATGTTCAATATTAAAGTCCTTATCTTTAACAATAAATAGCCTGATAATAAACCAGTGTTTTGTTGCTTTTCATGTCTTCCAAGCCTACGATAATGTGAATTAACTCATTATGACAATAATTTGTTGACACAAAAGAAATGGCCATCACTTTTACCTACAAAAGACACACAGCTAAGTAGTCAGCTTCCTATTAGCAAATTTAATTTTACATTGATTTCCATATTGTGTAAAGGACCAAAAAAAAAAGTTCTGCCCTTTTCTGACTTTGAGCCCCTGCCCCTCTATAATCAATCAATCAATGATAATCATGTGCACGTCCCTGGAGTGCACCCCCCGCGACCCCAATAGGGACAAGCGGTAGAAAATGGATGGATGGACTACTATGGAAACATTTATTTTGTAAAAAAAATGTACGAATTGTAACTTAAATACATAAATACATATATTAAAGTTTGTACGAATGCAGCTGAGATAGGCTCCAGCACCCCGCGACCCCAATAGGGACAAGCGGTAGAAAATGGATGGATGGACTACTATGGAAACATTTATTTTGTTAAAAAAAAATACTAATTATAACTTAAATACATACATAAATATATTAAAGTTTGTACGAATGCAGCTGAGATGGAGTCCAGCACCCCCCGCGACCCCAATAGGGACAAGCGGTAGAAAATGGATGGCTGGACTACTATGGAAACATTTATTTAGTAAAAAAAAATTACGAATTATAACTTAAATACATAAATAAATATATTAAGTTTGTACGAATGCAGCTGAGATAGGCTCCGGCACCCCCCGCGACCCCGTAAGGGACAAGCGGTAGAAAATAGATAGATGGACTACTATGGAAACATTTATTTAGTAAAAAAAAATTACGAATTATAACTTAAATACATAAATAAATATATTAAGTTTGTACGAATGCAGCTGAGATAGGCTCCGGCACCCCCCGCGACCCCGTAAGGGACACGCGGTAGAAAATAGATAGATGGACTTCTATGGATTTATCTTGTAAAAAAAATTTACTAATTATAACTTAAATACATACATAAATATATTAAAGTTTGTACGAATGCAGCTGAGATAGGCTCCAGCACCCTCCGCGACCCCAATAGGGACAAGCGGTAGAAAATAGATGGATGGACTACTATGCAAACATTTATTTTGTAAAAAAAAATTACAAATTATAACTTAAATACATAAATAAATATATTAAAGTTTGCACGAATGCAGCTGAGATAGGCTCCAGCACCCCCCGCGACCCCAATAGGAACAAGCGGTAGAAAATAGATGGATGGACTACTACGGAAACATTTATTTTGTAAAAAAAAATTACTAATTATAACTTAAATACATACATAAATATATTACAATTTGTACAAATGCAGCTGAGATAGGCTCCAGCACCCCCCGTAACCGACAAGCGGTAAAAAATAGATGGACTACTATGGAAACATTTATTTTGTAAAAAAAAATTACTAATTATAACTTAAATACATACATAAATATATTAAAGTCTGTACGAACGCAGCTGAGATAGGCTCCAGGACCCCCCGCGACCCTGTAAGGGACAAGCGGTAGAAAATGGATGGCTGGACTACTATGGAAACATTTATTTAGTAAAAAAAAATTACGAATTATAACTTAAATACATACATAAATATATTACAATTTGTACGAATGCAGCTGAGATAGGCTCCAGCACCCCCGTAACCGACAAGCGGTAAAAAATAGATAGATGGACTACTATGGAAACATTTATTTTGTAAAAAAAAAATTACTAATTATAACTTAAATACATCCATAAATATATTAAAGTTTGTACGAATGCAGCTGAGATAGGCTCCAGCACCCCCCGCGACCACAATAGGGACAAGCGGTAGAAAATGGATGGATGGACTACTATGGAAACATTGATTTTGTAAAAAAAAATTACAAATTATAACTTCAACACATGCATAAATATATTAAAGTTTGTACGAATGCAGCTGAGATAGGCTCCAGCTCCCCCCGCGACCCCAATAGGGACAAGCGGTAGAAAAATGGATGGATGGATTCTCATGTGCTTTTTATATTCAGATTGTGAAAACGACTTGCATGTAATTACGTGCAAGCGACAACAGGGGGCAGAAAAGCACCAGAATTTGAAGACGTTAGCGACAGTAGTCGTCAATATATGAATGGTACAATATTTATTAAAACAATTTTTTTTATTAATTACAAATATTTATAACAAAATACTAATACAGGCAAAGGTACTTGAACATTCGTTTATTTTGTTTAACAAGTGGCGATCAATAAAAATAAAACTTAAATGCAAAAATCTCTGGAATCAAAACATTGTACAAATAATTTTCTGATGCAAACTTTTTGTCATTTTGAAAATAAAAATACAAAAAGGCACTATGCAGTAAAAACTCTGCATTACGTATGAAAATAGGGAGCCAAAAACAAATACAACATTTTACTATAGGAACGCTTGTATGTTTTGCAACAAAAACAAAGAGCTCGGAGTGTCAGTAGTGATGATACAGTGATAAGACATTTGTGCTTACTAGCATTTGGCTATAATTGCCCATCACCTTAGGAGAGTTGATCAGGCGGCTTTATTGGAGAGATAGAATGAAGACACCTCGATACCCACACAGATCCCTAGGATCTACTAAAGTACAAAGAAAGACTGTCCAAATGGTGAAACATTTCCATTATTGGACACGTTTTCGTTCAATCGTCTTTAACTTGGTAATGCTGATAAAAGAGCTCTCCGAGTGATCCCCTTTTGCCGTACCTTTCTACTTGTGCAAATTTAATATTCATCCTTTTTTCCCCAAACAATCTCTTTGGCTTGCACATTCTTGCATGTTCTTTTTCAGACATTCAAACTGTACAACAGTCGTAATGCATAGTGGGTTTTTTTTTGGATATTCGTAGTTATTGTTGCTTTTGCTCCAACTATAGGAAACCATGCTCGTCCAGTCCTTTTTGTGTCACGGGGAACCACTTTGCGATAGGCTTCGTGGAAGAAGAAGAAGAAGAATAGCCTAAGAAGAGAGAACAAAAAGATGTTATTTCTAAAAATATACGAGGTGTCCAAGTTGGCCACCTGTGCTTGTGCATGAGCAATCACACTGCAGTCTTTGACTTGATTATTATTATTTTGATAAGTTGTTTTGTTTTTTGTGTATTGCAAGATGGCAATAATTATTAATTTTAGTTTTGTTTTTTTTACAATGCATGCAAGCTTGTTGTTCTTAATATATGGTGGGAGGAAGAATAAACGCATCCGTATTTGACAACCGTGCTAAAGCATAGCAATCACACCGGAGGCATTGTGGGTTCTTTTTGGGATGTGACTCTGCAGGTTGGATGTGTATTCTTTTTACAGAACTACTTGTTTTTTTTTAATTTCTGCTATGCATCATTAGTAACTGGTGGGAGGAAAGATTCTACGGTGCGTCCAGGTTGGGCACCTGTATATGTGCTCGTGCATTAAGCAATCACATGGTGGACTTTGACTTTACATGTTATTTCTATTATGCATGGAATTGTCATTGATAACTGGTGAGAGGGAGGTTAGACATATGTGTGATGGTGAAAAAGGACACCATGCGGGGCAGCATTTAGTTTCGGCATAATCCTACAAACAGGGTTGAAAGGATTACCTCAACTTTGAATAGAGGCAAACAATGCGGTGAAACGTCACCAAGAACTGCACTTTCGCGTACCTGGCTCCGGTTGGTTGCTGGAAAGCTCAGACGTCTCCACATCCGGCGCAGGAAGTCCTCTAGTGTCCACGTCACTCTCCCCGGAAGATGTGTGCTCATCTGCTCTCATGTACAAGGCGGGCCTCTTGTGGTACTTGGCCCGATAGGTGTCGGTCATGCAATTATCAACAGAGAAGTAGGTAGTAGGTAGAACCACGTCAGGGGAGTCGGCGCCATCGGGGCCCGGTTTCCTCTCTTCGCCCTCGCTGGCTGACAGCTCGTTCCTGTCCTGGTCAGAGGACCTGGAGCTGGTGTCGGACCAGTGCCTGTGCTCGGCGGGAGTGTCAATCCAACGAATGAGGGTGGTGTGCAAGAGCATAGGCGCTGTGCTGTTTATGTCTCCATTCAAGCGCGGTGGTATCTCCGGCGGTTCGAATTGGTCAACGTCATCTTTCAAAATAGTTTTTGGTGGTAAAGGCGGCGGGATGTCGTGCAGAAAGGGTCCATTGGTGGTGGCATCTTCTTGCTTTGAGAAGGGTCCTGCCAGGTCATCTGAGTTGTTCCACTCAAAGCTGTGAGCCTTCGTCAAGTAAGACGGCACCGGGCTGATTGGACTGTCCAGGTTTTCTTCCCTTTCGCTGTCCAGGTCATCTTGTATGACTCCAGGCGTGTATCGGAAGGCTCTTCGTCTGGTACACAAACAAAATTAGTATGCCGTGCCAATGATAACACCTATCTTTAGACGTTTACCTTTGTAATTGCTTGTTTGAGTCATGCAGGTCCGGAGTTTTTCTCCCTTGTTCACCTTTGGGAGAAGAAAAGCTCTGTAATGTTAACTCCAACTTTTGAGTTACTAAGAAGTAATAGAAAACAACGTGAGCCAACGTCTGCTGTGGCCTGATCTTTGTCTGCTGGGACAGTTTAGGAAAGGCTCCACAAAAATTATAGTATTCACCCAAATATAATGTATAATATACGATGAGGTGGCGACTTGTCCAGGGTGTACCCCGCCTTACGCCCGAATGCAGCTGAAATAGGCTCCAGCACCCCCCCGCGACCCCGAAAGGGACAAGCGGTAGAAAATGGATGTACCCAAATATAAGACGACACTTGTCTAAAATATTTCTAAGACAAAATCAAAGTATCTAAATAAATATTTATTTTTTGGAATATACAGTGTATCATATTTATTAGCTACCGTATTTTCCGCACTATAAGGCGCACCGGATTATAAGGCGCACCTTCAATGAATGGCCTATTTTAAAACGTTGTTCATATATAAGGCGCACCGCATTATAAGGCGCATAGAATATACGCTACAGTAGAGGCTGGGGTTACGTTATGCATCCATTAGATCAGGGGTGGGCAATTAATTTTTACCGGGGGCCGCATGAGCAACCTGAGCACTGCTGGGGGGCCACACTGACAATATTTCAATTAAATTTTGCTCAAATTATTTTTGATATACCGTAAGATAGATAATAATAATAATAATATTTTCATTTAACCTAACTTATCTTTATACAAAAGCAGATGGCTTTTGATGGTTTTATTTTTAACACTTTCTTACACAACACTTCCTGATGTATATTACAATACAAAAATTTCAATTTCTGTCACTTTATCCTGCATCCTCTTTGTTGTAAAACCTTTATTTAACCAGATAAGAAAACGTGAACGTAGCACGCCTGTAAGGTGATTGGCGAAGAAGGAGGAAGCGTTGCTGTTGCGGAAATGAGGAGTGAGGATTGGTTTTCCTTTTGGAAAGAACGAGATAAGTTGAGCTGTGTTAGTATAGCATGCTCAATAAAAGTTTAAAAAGTGCATCAGACTTGGTGTGCACTTCTTCTGGACGCTACAATTGATGTCAGAAGTGGGATGAAATGCCTCCCAGTTCGCCTTGCCATCAAACCTGGGAGTCTTCATTGAGGGCGGAATTCCCCCCGTGGCAAGCAGCGTGGCTGCACCTGTAAACACTCTCTCTCTCTCTCTCTTTGCGGCGAGCTCCTCACGTGGCACGTACCTCCCGATGACGTAGCACACAAACAGTGCAGTATGCGCAAAGTTTTACTTCTGCCACCAATTGTAGTGTCCAGAAGAAGTGCACATCAAGTCTGACGCTCTTTTTAAACTTTTATTGAGCAAGCTATACTAACACAGCTCAACATATCTCGTTCCTTCCACACGCACGTCTCCTCACTCCTCATTTACGCAACTCAAGAAGACAACATCTACTTCAGCAGGTCGTTACACTATATTCTTTAAACACAGCAACGTGTGTACCACAAATAAGCACACAGCTTTACCTTTACTTGTCTTGTTGAAAACACGCCATTCGTCATCAACTTTTCTCTTTTTAGTCGCTGTGCGCCTTCCCTCACAGGACATACGCACAATAACACTTTTCAAAATAAAAGCAGCACAGTTGTATTGCACGCACGACAAAGATGTTTTTTTAAATTTATTTTGTAATTTGAGATTGCCGCTGCGCGCACGAGCATACGTCCACACGGAAGTAATACAAATAACGCTTTTCAAAACAAAAGCAGCACCGTTGTATTGCACACTCGAAATAGATGCTTTTTAAAATTTATTTTGTAATTTATAATTGGCCTCACGCGGGCCGGACAGGGACGTACAAAGGGCCGGATGCGGCCCGCGGGCCGCACAATGCCCAGGTCTGCATTAGATGGAGCTGCGCTAAAGGGAATGTCAACAAAACAAATAGTGATTGTACTGACACTTCTACTTGCTGCGCTCTGTTCAACAACCCACTGTTCGAGTTTGTCCTCCAACTGTAGCCATCTCGCTTTGTTCCCTCGGAAACTCTGTTTAGTCTTCTTTACTTGGCGCAGGTCATCATGTTGCTTCCTCCACTTCTGCACCATTGATTCGTTAATGTTAAATTCTCTCGCTGCTGCTCTATTCCCGTGTTCTACTGCGTGACAGATCGCCTTGAGTTTAAACTCTGCGTCATAAGCGTGTCTCTTAATAGGAGCCATTTTTGGGTCTTTACATAAAGTTTAGGTCTCGCAACTACGGGACTTCATTTTCCCCCGTAGAAGAAGAAGTTCTTCTTCTACGGTAAGCAGCTGCCGACTTCATTTTCCCCCGTAGAAGAAGAAGCGCTTCTTCTTCTACGGTAAGCAGCCGTAGAAGGGGCAAAATGAAGTCGGCGTAGTTACCGTAGTTGTGAGACCTGTTGTGGCTCAATATTGGTCAATATATAAGGCGCACCGTATTATAAGGCCACAGTCAGCTTTTGAGGAAATTGGAGGTTTTTAGGTGCGCCTCATAGTGCGGAAAATATGGTAATTTCTTTTATCACTCTGCGTCTTAGATCAATGCTGATTGTATTGTACGATATGGCCCGGCAAGAAATCTGCGTTCAAAGAACTCCGGCTTATTAGTGATTCCCAGAGCCCCAAAAAAGTCTGCGGGCTATAAAGCGTTTTATATTCGGGCTCCAGTACTCTGGAATGCCCTCCCGGTAACAGCTAGAGATGCTACCTCAGTAGAAGCATTTAAGTCCCATCTTAAAACTCATTTGTATACTCTAGCCTTTAAATAGACCCCCTTTTTAGACCAGTTGATCTGCCGTCTCTTTTCTGCTCTGCCCCCCTCTCCTGCGTGGAGAGGTTATTAGGTGACCACAGATGTTCAAAGTTGGGACCCGGGGTGGACCCGGGGGTGGACCACTCATCTGTGCATCAGTTGGGGACGTCTCTGCGCTGCTGACTTGTCTCCACTCAAGATGATCCCTTGCTGGCCCCACTATGGACTGGACTCTCACACTATTAACTAGATCCACTCGACTCCCCACATCTGCGGTCCCCTCCAAGATTTCTCATTGTATCCCATTGGGTTGAATTTTTTCTTGCCCTGATGTGGGATCTGAGCCAAGGATGTCGTTGTGGCTCGTGCAGCCCTTTGAGACACTTGTGATTTAGGGATATATAAATAAACTTTGATTGATTGATTGATTGAGCGGTATTAGAAGATTTATAAAAAAAGAGACTTAGAGATACTTTTATCTCGTGCACACAAAAGCAGATTCCTGGTTTGTTGAGACCACAAGCGAAATTGGGGGAATAATGAGTAGTTATCCACTGACTAACCGGTAAAGGACAGGGAGTAAATGATGCCATCTGTGATGAGTCCGCACACTCTCTCAAAAGCATTAGAGGCTAAATCCTTTGTGCTGGCATGCAATTACACCGGAGAGGGAGGGAGTCCGATCACCACACCCCACACTTCACAAGGCTATTGCATTTTGAAGCCGCTATGTCCATGCGGCGATTCACAATTTGAGGCTGACGATCTGCAATTGCTCCTCTTCAAAAACAAAAACAGAACAACTTTTAGGATTGGAAGCTTGTAGAATCTTTTGTTTTCTTTTTAACCGTTTTCAGGTAAGGAAAAGCGACTTGAAAACAGTCATGCGAACAGTCGACTATTTTACGGGCAATTTTAAAGAAATTGTACACATTTTATTAGCAATAATATGGTGATGGGATTGTTTTGGCATGTTAACTAATATACAGTTCTTATTTACTATGCACGCAAACTGGCGGTTAGGAGGATGGATGTCAATGTGTCATGCTCGTGCATGAGCATTCACATGGTGGCTTTCGTTCTTTTTTAAATTTTTTCCTGTACCGTATTTTTCGGACTATAAGTCGCTCCGGAGTATAAGTCGCACCGGCCGAAAATGCATAATAAAGAAGGAAAAAAACATATATTAGTCGCTCTGGAGTATAAGTCGCATTTTTGGGGGAAATTTATTTGATAAAACCCAACACCAAGAATAGACATTTGAAAGGCAATTTAAAATAAATAAAGAATAGTGAACAACAGGCTGAATAAGTGTACGTTATATGACGCATAAATAACCAACTGAGAACGTGCCTGGTATGTTAACGTAACATATTATGGTAAGAGTCATTCAAATAACTATAACATATAGAACATGCTATACGTTTACCGAACAATCTGTCACTCCTAATCGCTAAATCCCATGAAATCTTATATGTCTAGTCTCTTACGTGAATGAGCTAAATAATATTATTTGATATTTTACGGTAATGTGTTAATAATTTCACACATAAGTCGCTCCTGAGTATAAATCGCACCCCCGGCCAAACTATGAAAAAAACTGCGACATATAGTCCGAAAAATACGGTATATTAGTAATGCGATTCCTTCAATTAAATAATATTTAAAATTTCAAAGTACAGTATTAACGTCAGGCCTATAGCTCCATCAGGCAGTGACCTTAGGACTACAGATGGCTAAAATAGATAAATTGACTTACCAGTGGAAAATTCAGCATGCATGACGCTGTCATCACTTCCCCTTGGAGGGAACTGATCCCTAAAAGTGCATACAATTCATTAGAGCTCCTGATTTTAACTCACGAGTGCAGAATTTGTTGTAAAATGGCTTACCGGCTCAAATGCAGCTCGTGTATGGGTCGTAGCTCTTTGGACGAAAAGTTATCCACCAAAGGCGAGTCCAAATTTGCTGAGCTGTTGCTAATCCTGTCGCTGCTTTCATAGCCCGATTCAGTCCGCTGGATATTCCAGTTGTCGTAGACTTTCAGGGTGCCTGTGCCCTTTGACATGTCCTTGCTGGAGTCCAGTGAGCTACGGCTGCTCCCTGTCCCATGCCTCAGTTCGTCCTCGTATATGGTCATTAGGCTCTTGGGCTTGCGCTCCTCCCGGCCACCCCAAGTCAGGTCCCAGTCCTGCGAGTTGCCGCTGTGTCGCCTCTGGGGGCTGTGCGGCCTCCGCTGTGGACTTGCTCCACTGCCATTTCCGCCACGTAAAACGCTGTCAACATTGAGCGCCTCTCGCATGGGCTTCCAGGGACGGCTGGACCTGTTGCTGCTGCTGCTGCTACTGTGGCCATTCCTGGCGCTTCCAGGACGCTCTCGAGAGTCCTGGCTGCTGTCGGAGTTGTAGCCATTGGAGTGATGCTCCGCTCTTCTGCTGTAGTGGCTGCTACTGGGCACACTGTGTAGCATCCGGATCTTTGAATTGGATCGGAGTTCCTCCTGGGAAGACCTATTGCTAAGGTGGGTAGCCGGTCGGTCATTCCGGGTAGGGCCTTTTCCCTGGCTGCTGTACAGGCGACTCTCCAAGTGTTGCTTGAAACCATTTTCCGGTGGTGAGATTGAGCGAGAGTAGATGCGTTCTTGAGCTGGTTATGGAGGGGAAATAAGATACAATTTGTGACAATTTGATGGGTAAATTGCATTGCAAGATACCAATAATAATGGCTCTATAATCCACTGATAAGATGGGGTAAGACATGCTGGAATTCATATTCCCCTAAATCAACTCCCACATGATGGCAGCACTCGAACAGTCGCACAAGATAATTGACTGTAGAACATAATTATCTTGCTCCTCTATTGTCCATCCATTTACAACCGCTTGTCCCTCTCTGGGTTGCAGGGGGGCTGGAGCCTATCCCAGCTGCACTTGAGTGGAAGGCGTGTTAAACCCTGGACAAGTTGCCTCCTCATCGCAGGTCCACGCAGATAGACAACATTCACACTCACATTCACACACTACAGCCAGTTTAGTGTTGCCAATCGACCTATCCCCAGGTGCATGTCTCTGGAAATAGGAGGAAGCAACGCAGTTACGGGGAGAACATGAAATCTCCACAAAGAAATTGTGTTGTCAGTTATTTTCACAAAAAAGCAGTGCACTAACTAATTTTTAGTGACTGGTAAAGCTGTAGTGTGAGTGAAGTAAGATGAGCCAGTGGGTAAACTTGACCCACCCTTTGTATCTAGGTAACCATGCACATATTTTGTCATGCAACCATAAATTCCATCCACCCATCCATTTTTTACCGCTTGTCCCTTTTAGGGTAGCTGGGGGCTGGTGCCAATTCCGGCTGCACTCAAAAAGCACAAATCATTTCCATCTTGCGCAATGAATTAAGCAAATGGTTAAAGGGGTAAAACATGCAAAACTGTTTTTGCTAGTAAATGTTCACCATAATAAGGTGATATACCTGAAAAGTAGGCAATTGATTGTGCCTATGAAGAGAAGAAAAATAAACAGCAGAAAAGAAAGAAACAACAAAGAGTAAGGGGAAAAACAGCCAAAAATCGCAGTGCACGCAGCTCTGAGAGTGATGTTAGGATTTCATTAGCATGACCTTTCTGAACATGAGAGATTCAACAATGAAAGAAGGTAACCACATGTCACAGATCTGTTTGTCATTGTAAATTTTGCATCCCAATGCAAACTTTGGTCTCCCTGGACGGATTCTAGCTCATCCACGCAGACTTGACATTTGCCAAGAGCTAGTGGGCAGCCTAGGGCAGAGTCGACTCTCTTAGTTGCTTTTGTTGGGTCTGTTACTGTCTCTAGCCCTGCTGTTCCCCACCCCAGCAGATGATGACGTGGAGCACTACAGAGGCCACCGTGGTGCATGTGGGTGTTGAAATGGTGTTTTTGTTTTGTCTTTGTCTTTCCATGGTGTAATCGTATGTGCGCAATACGTATTTGTTATTTGTTGCTAATATTTTGGTATTTCGTTATTTTACTTTTATAGCTACAGTATATGTAAAAATGGTACAGCTAAAGTGGTTGCATCAGCTCTGTACTCTTTTAATGTATTTTATGTAATTTGATGTTACCTCTCGTTTTCATTTATTTACCTTATTTTTGCGGACTTTTTGTATCTGCACTGAAACCACATATTGTCCCCATTGTATGATAAATAAAGGCTATCCTGTCCTATCCTAACACATTTTCTTGGTTGATAGCTTCGTGCGCAACAAAGTGACTGTCAGATTTCTTAGAAGTGCCGCATCATTGGTTGTAGGAAACCCACCCCAGGATGAAGCATCTTTTCCATGGAGTGATGTGCTAAAGAAGCTACCTCAACCTCTAAAGCATAGGATTCCCAAAGTGGGGTCCGTGGGCCAAATCAGGCCTGCAGAATTGTTTTGCTTGCCCCCAAAGGGTGGCCTGACAAATTTAATAGAAATAGTCTTTTAAGCTCACAGAATCATTGATGGAATGTTTGCAAGGTTAAGTGATTGCCATATCCACTACCTTATATATGACAATACTCCTCACCTAATTGTGCTGCTGTCCTTTTAAAAATCACTGTTTGGCCTGCGGCCCATTGGCACATTTCCACTTTGGCCCATGGAGGCAAAAGTTTGGGCACCCCCTACTCTGAAGGCTGGTGGAACTGCAAGGAGACAACAGTTCATATTCCCCTGCAACCTTCAAAATTGGAATATTGAATAGTTGTTTTGATTAAATGGTTTTGAAACCAAGTGGTGGTTTGTTTTTTACAAGTTCAAAACTGTTTTCATTTTAAGTCTTTTAAGAGGAGTCAGTTAAGCTAGAACTAGCCAGCGCCAGGCTGGATAATCCATGTACGCATAGCAATTCTCTTAGAATAATACACAATTCACATAATGTTTTTTCTGTTGTGTCTGTGTCAGAGGTGGACATGCATTCTACTGAGGTGGCAAATTATGATATGTCCAGTCTATTGCAGCACCAAGCAAACAATCGGAAAATTCCCGTCATATCAATTCCTAGATATGGTCGAAACTATTTAAAGTGCACTACGCATAATAAACGCAACATTGTTAATATTGCCACTACGGATAATCTTAACAAAAACTCGTCAAAACAGCCCAATACCTATAATATGGGCTTTTTAAACATAAGATCATTGTCTCCCAAGGCGTTATTGGTTAATGAGGTCATTAGAGACAACAATCTTAACGTCATTGGTCTTAGCGAAACCTGGCTCAAACCGGACGAATTTTTTGCGCTCAATGAGGCATCTCCTCCTAACTATACGAATGCGCATGTTGCCCGCCCTCTTAAAAGGGGAGGGGGTGTCGCACTAATATTCAATGAAAATTTCAACCTTACCCCTAACCTAAATAATAAATATAAATCGTTTGAGGTGCTTACTATGAGGTCTGTCACACCGCTACCTCTCGACCTGGCTGTTATCTACCGCCCCCCTGGGCCCTATTCGGACTTTATCAGTGAATTCTCAGAGTTCGTTGCTGATCTAGTGACGCACGCCGACAATATAATCATAATGGGGGACTTTAATATCCATATGAATACCCCATCGGACCCTCAGTGCGTGGCGCTCCAAACCATAATTGATAGCTGTGGTCTTACACAAATAATACATGAACCCACGCATCGCAACGGTAATACAATAGATCTAGTGCTTGTCAGGGGTGTCACCACCTCCAAAGTTATGATACTTCCATATACTAAAGTAATGTCCGATCATTACCTTATAAAATTTGAAGTTTTGACTCTTTGTCAACAAGCTAATAATAATAATAACTGCTATAGCGGCCGCAACATTAATGCTGCCACAACGATGACTCTTGCTGACCTACTGCCTTCGGTAATAGCACCATTCCCAAATTATGTCGGCTCTATTGATAAACTCACTAACAACTTTGACGATGCCTTGCGCGAAATTATTGATAGTATAGCACCGCTAAAGCAAAAAAGGGCCCCTAAAAGGCGCACCCCATGGTTTACAGAAGAAATTAGAGCTCATAAATTATCATGTAGAAAACTGGAACGCAAATGGCGCGCGACTAAACTTGAGGTTTTCCATCAAGCATGGAGTGATAGTTTAATAACTTATAAACGCATGCTTACCTTAGCTAAAGCTAAATACTACTCAAATCTCATCCGCCTCAACAAAAACGATCCTAAATTTCTGTTTAGTACAGTAGCATCGCTAACCCAACAAGGGACTCCTCCCAGTAGCTCCACCCACTCGGCAGATGATTTTATGAATTTCTTTAATAAGAAAATTGAACTCATTAGAAAGGAGATTAAAGACAACGCATCCCAGCTACAACTGGGCTCTATTAACACAAATACGACTGTATATACGACGGAAACTGCCCTCCAAAATAGTCTCTCTATTTTTGATGAAATAACATTAGAGGAATTATTACAGCGTGTAAGTGGGATAAAACAAACAACATGTTTACTTGACCCACTTCCTGGGAAACTTATCAAGGAACTGTTTGTATTATTAGGTCCATCAGTGTTAAATATTATAAACTTATCACTTTCCTCCGGCACTGTTCCCCTAGCATTCAAAAAAGCGGTTATTCATCCTCTGCTCAAAAGACCTAACCTCGATCCTGACCTCATGGTAAACTACCGACCGGTCTCCCACCTTCCGTTTATTTCCAAAATTCTCGAAAAAACTGTTGTACAGCAGCTAAATGAACACTTAGTGACTAACAATCTCTGTGAACCTTTTCAATCCGGTTTCAGGGCAAATCACTCTACGGAGACAGCCCTCGCAAAAATGACTAATGATCTATTGCTAACGATGGATTCTGATGCGTCATCTATGTTGCTGCTTCTTGATCTTAGCGCCGCTTTCGATACCGTCGATCATAATATTTTATTAGAGCGTATCAAAACACGTATTGGTATGTCAGACTTAGCCTTGTCTTGGTTTAACTCTTATCTTACTGACAGGATGCAGTGCGTCTCCCATAACAATGTGACCTCGGACTATGTCAAGGTAACGTGCGGAGTTCCCCAGGGTTCGGTTCTTGGCCCTGCACTCTTTAGTATTTACATGCTGCCGCTGGGTGACATCATACGCAAGTACGGTGTTAGCTTTCACTGTTATGCTGATGACACTCAACTCTACATGCCCCTAAAGCTGACCAACACGCCGGACTGTAGTCAGCTGGAGGCGTGTCTTAATGAAATTAAACAATGGATGTCCGCTAACTTTTTGCAACTCAACGCTAAGAAAACGGAAATGCTGATTATCGGTCCTGCTAGACACCAACATCTATTTAATAATACCACCTTAACATTTGACAACCAAACAATTAAACAAGGAGACTCGGTAAAGAATCTGGGTATTATCTTCGACCCAACTCTCTCGTTTGAGTCACACATTAAGAGTGTTACTAAAACGGCCTTCTTTCATCTCCGTAATATCGCTAAAATTCGTTCCATCTTGTCCACTAGCGACGCTGAGATCATTATTCATGCGTTCGTTACGTCTCGTCTCGATTACTGTAACGTATTATTTTCGGGCCTCCCTATGTCTAGCATTAAAAGATTACAGTTGGTACAAAATGCGGCTGCAAGGCTTTTGACAAAAACAAGAAAGTTTGATCATATTACGCCTATACTGGCTCACTTGCACTGGCTTCCTGTGCACTTAAGATGCGACTTTAAGGTTTTACTACTTACGTATAAAATATTACACGGTTTAGCTCCAGCCTATCTCGCCGATTGTATTGTACCATATGTCCCGACAAGAAATCTGCGTTCAAAGAACTCCGGCTTATTAGTGATTCCCAGAGCCAAAAAAAAGTCTGCGGGCTATAGAGCGTTTTCTATTCGGGCTCCAGTACTCTGGAATGCCCTCCCGGTAACAGTTAGAGATGCTACCTCAGTAGAAGCATTTAAGTCCCATCTTAAAACTCATTTGTATAATCTAGCCTTTAAATAGACCCCCCCTTTTTTAGACCAGTTGATCTGCCGTTTCTTTTCTTCTCTCCTCTTCTCCCCTGTCCCTTGTGAGGGGGAGTTGCATAGGTCCGGTGGCCATGGATGAAGTGCTGGCTGTCCAGAGCCGGGACCCCGGGTGGACCACTAGCCTGTGCATCGGTTGGGGACATCTCTGCGCTGCTGACCCGTCTCCGCTCGGGATGGTTTCCTGTTGGCCCCGCTGTGGACTGGACTCCCGCTGATGTGTTGGATCCACTGTGGACTGGACTTTCACAATGTTATGTCAGACCCACTCGACATCCGTTGCTTTCGGTCTCCCCTAGAGGGGGGGGGTTACCCACATATGCGGTCCTCTCCAAGGTTTCTCATAGTCATTCACCGACGTCCCACTGGGGTGAGTTTTTCCTTGCCCGTATGTGGGCTCTGTACCGAGGATGTCGTTGTGGCTTGTACAGCCCTTTGAGACACTTGTGATTTAGGGCTATATAAATAAACATTGATTGATTGATTGATTGATTTAAAAGATCATCAGTTTACCCCCAGATGGTTCAATTTACCCCTAACCTGACAAGTTGAGCTACGAGAAGTCATTATTTTGTGCAGTTTTTTTAGTGATGCATTTTGATGATTTAATTTGATAGGAGACATCTTGAAATAAAGGTGTAGGTTTATTTTTTTGTTTGTGCCATGTTTCCTTACCTCCAGGACAACAAGTGTCTCATTTTACCCCACTCTTCCCTACTGCGATAAAAGCTGTACACTGACTACTCGAAAATATATTAAAGTAAGATTTGTGTAGTATTGTGTCTTGAAACAGTTTTTGTCAGATACCGTAATATACAATAATAGCACCCCCCGCGATCCCAAAAGGGACAAGCACTAGAAAAAGGATGAATGGAGGATAGGATAGTATTGTTGTCACGGTGAGGAAAAGCAGAGGTTGTGACTCAGAGAGCGCGGGATGAAAGACACTCGACTCAGACGGACGTCATGGTTAATCCTCTTCCTGACACGTCGCTCCCTAACAGCGGATTACATAAGGGCCCATAGAATTGTGTGTGTGTGTGATATTTTCCTGTTGTGCGTCTTATGTGCCATCACATGGGGAGGCCATACGTGTGTGTATGTGTGTGAGTGTGTAAATAAAAAAAATCAGCGACCAACCAACCTCTGTTGAGTGTCTCTGGCCTACGCTGACCGCGCCGATCAGAGTCTCTTCTAAATGGATGCACCTCACCATCGGCTCGATGGGCGACTTCCCTGATAATCTCTTTGAATTGATGCTTGGGATTGCCGGCACCAATTTGCACTGTTACAAAAAAAAATACAATGGAAATAATAAGTCAGCGTACCACAACAAAAAATATTTTCCCTTGCAAGAACTGTCACATTTTCTGTGCACCAAGGCCTTATTGTCCTTTAAATTATTATTTTTTAAATTTTATTTCAGTTGGGTTGCATTGCAGGTCACACCACCACCAAATACCTTGGCATGCAAACTAATCTTTACCATGTTTTTATTCCCTCCTACCTGTCGCTCGTCCCCCGCTGTTATGGGAATTGCCCCGGCTAAAGGTGGAAGTAGGTTTCTGCTTTAAGGGGCCTTGACCCAGCAGAGCAAGCAGATTCTCCTTGGTCAGGTCCAGCTTCTTGGGGGATGGAAGCGGGGACTGAAAACCTTAAAGACAACGATGATTTAAGACAGAATATAAGCTGGTATGACATGGTGATTCCTTTTCATACAGTGATGCTTCGGTTTTCATATGAACCGGTTTTAGGTAAAAGTGTTACCAATGTCTTCGTTGGTAACATTAGTTTGCACTCTGTTTTTAGTGGAAATGGCTGTAAAATGACAAACAATGGGGCGCAATACAATTTAACATAAAGTAATAGTTCAAACAAAATCAGCAAGAGCCTTTGATTGTGTCTTTTCAATCCAGAGTGTCACTGAACGCACCACACTGTTAAGGTAAGTCTCGCCAAACAATCAAGGGTAATGTGGCGCTTACTGGCTGTTTTGTTGAGTGAAGCAAAGTTGTGTGAGCACATACAGTAGGCATTCTTGTTTATATGGTTAAAACAAGAGTGCCAGCACTTGGATAGATAAGGTGAAAAACACTATTGAATTCAAGAAAGAAGTTGTAGCAAAGGAGGCTAAAAATAAAGGTGAAAGGGTTTATGAGTTATTTTGAATCATTTTTTTTATTATGAATAAAATTAGCATTTCATTCATTATTTAAATTAATTGTGTATTGCTTTCTGTGTGTAAAACCATCATTATTGTTAAAGTTTAATGTTAATATTTTTGGTTGGCTGAAAAGGTTTAATTAGATTTACAATGTTTCCTAATAGTTTTGATTTTCACACATTTTTTTTTTTTTTTACAACAGACCATTTGGCAAAAAAAATCTTACTACTTCTTACCTTCTCCATTGGCAGAGGTCTTGTATTGTGTCTGGCTTAGGTTCTGCTGTAATGCGTCCTCAGCTCTAATGGCGCTGCCGTCAGGGTTGGCGTAAAACAACAAAAGAGGCTGGAAATGACCTTTGATACATTTGCTGACCACATCTTTCCACTTGGACCCCACCTACAAGAAGGAGCAAGAAAATAAAATATGACAACAGAACCTGAGAGCAGATGTTTGGACATCATCAGAAAATAAAAACCGGGGTGAACCTTGCCTTGAGTGCGAAGAACAATTAAATTTGTTTGCAGGCTGACAGATGCCGTTTGGTTCTTAATTAGGCAAACGGAAGCACAAGCTCACAGTGGAAACGAGAAACGATGCACAGCAAATTAAGAGCAAAACGACATTCAATACATTTTAAATGTACAAACATATTTTAAATTATTTATACCCAGAAATAGAATAGAGTGTCTCCAAACTTTTGATTTTGAGTTTCATATTTAGTCATTGTACAGTATCAGTGAAAAGTTTGGAGACATCAATATTCTCCGGGAAAACCTGTTACTTTGTTGTAAAACTCCTCATTATGTTGTAGTTGCGCTAGTCAAGAGCGTAGGCCAGGGGTAGGGAACCTATTGCTCTCGAGCCAGATGGGGCTCTTTTGATGACTGCATCTGGCTCTCAGATAAATCGTAGCTGACATTGTTTAACACGACAAGTAATGAATAATTCTTCTGGTAATCACAGTGGTCAAAATAACGTTCAAAATATAAAACATTCTCATGCCTTTTAATGCATCCATCCGTTTCTACCGCACCTGTTCAAGAAGTGTCATTAATGGTGAGAAGTATTTTGTTTATTATTGGTTAGCTTCAGAATAACAATATTATTAAAAAGAATAACAGAGTTATTATACTCTAAAAATGTTGGTCTTACTTAAAAATGCACGCATTTAGTTGTATTTATCCATACATCCATTTTCTACCGCTGGTCCCGTTCGGGGTCACGGGGGTGCTGGAGCCTATCTCAGCTGCATTCAGGCGGAAGGCGGGGTACACCCAGTGTTGAAAAATATTATGTGGCTCTCACGGAAATACATTTTAAAATATTTGGCTTTCATGGCTCTCTCAGCCAAAAAGGTTCCCGACCCCTGGCGTAAACTGTGATTGCTGCAGCCTAATCTCAGGTTTCTGCATGTATTTGATCAGGAAATTCACCAAATTTTACTTACAAAATGTACAAAATATTGGAATAATGCACAAAATACATATAGAACATTTTAATGGCCAAATATTAATGTGCATTTTGTGTTATTATTTGTTGTATTTTTAATGACAGGTGAGCCTCATTAGCCTCCCCTGACTGCATGTCACTGTGTTTACAGTACTAGGCAAACGTTTGGGGATGCCTTCTTGTTGAAATGTAGAGAAAGTGTCCCCAAACTTTTGGTTTTACCATTTTATTTAGCCACGTTTACAGTATCAGTCAAATATTTAAAGACACATTTTCATTCACTCGGATGAAAGATTTTCCATGCGACAGGAGTATGGATGAGTATTACACTTTACCCAATAAGAGTACCAAATCTAGATTTTTGAAATGGTGCTGGTACTTTAGAAATGGAAAACGTAAAACTATTTGTTAAAAAACAATGCCTTTTTATTTTTACAAAATTTTGGTACATTGAAGTTGAACAGACTATTAATTTTAATACTTCATATAAAAAGTATAAGAAAGAATACATTGAAAAATAAGAAATAATTTGCAACAAATCCACCAACAATACATAGAGATGATGCAAAACAATTACTTGCTTATGTTGTAATGTTGATGCTAACAATTACGGTGTTTGTGAATTCACCTCGCTCGGGGTGAATATGATTGATGCATAATGAGAAGTGCAGTGTTGTTCCTAAAAGCTGCTGTTAGCGTGTCAAGGTCAGCAAAAAAGTTTATAAAAAGCGTCAGACTTTGTGTGCCTACTTACAAGACGTTACTTGCACATTACCGTCAAGCACTTGTTGCAGGTGGCTGAGTCTGCATTCATTTACCGATAACTACCGTATTTTTCGGACTATAAGTCGCAGTTTTTTTTCATAGTTTGGCCGGGGGTGCGACTTATACTCAGGAGCGACTTATGTGTGAAATTATTAATACATTACCGTAAAATATCAAATAATATTATTTAGCTCATTCACGTAAGAGACTAGACGTATAAGATTTCATGGGATTTAGCGATTAGGAGTGACAGATTGTTTGGTAAACGTATAGCATGTTCTATATGTTATAGTTATTTGAATGACTCTTACCATAATATGTTACGTTAACATACCAGACACGTTCTCAGTTGGTTATTTATGCGTCATATAACGTACACTTATTCAGCCTGTTGTTCACTATTCTTTATGTATTTTAAATTGCCTTTCAAATGTCTATTCTTGGTGTTGGGTTTTATCAAATAAATTTCCCCCAAAAATGCGACTTATACTCCAGTGCGACTTATTTATGTTTTTTTCCTTCTTTATTATGCATTTTCGGCCGGTGCGACTTATACTCCGAACAATACGGTACTTCTTTTTTCGGTCTGGTACTGCGAGTCAAAGATCCTTTATGTGATAAGAACACTTTGCTGTTATCAAGGGCCTACTGCAGAAATGTTCTGTATAACGACCAGTCTGCTTTTTTCTAGGACGTACTGCAAAAAAAATCTTCTGTACGACAGAAGTACTCGGTGGTACATATGGTGTTGCGACAGTCAAGTCTTGTTGGTCAAGTAGTCACCTCTTTAACTGTGGCGTCGTCAAAGAAGACCCACTTGGAAGACTTGGTGTGGTAGGCGAAGGCACAGTAATGTTGGCTGGAGTAGCAGATCATCCCCACCAGCAACAGCTCGCTCTTCTTTGCGTGCTCGTCAGTCACCCTGTAGAAAAGCTGCACAAAAACAATAACGGCTGCTTTAAATCACAACTAACAGAAAGAAGGCAGCAACAAGAATGAGGATTTGTTTGTGCCTAATGCGTTTCCTGCTAAGCCAGTTCTCACCCTTGAGAACAATAGCAAACAAGTAGCGGGGAGAGACTTGGGGGCGGGTGGAGGTTGTGTACCTTTAACACCCATTAATGTCACATTAAAGACTCCCGAATGAATCGAGGCTTTTGTGGCACACATCAGCAGGAGCTTGAGAAACATGAGCAGTCACAAATAAAGGCAACGAATAGTTCAGTACAACACTGAAGTCATGTAACATGTAAAGAGCCTGGCCCTGTTTGAAGCAAACCATGAATTCTGTTAGTTGTGAAGCTCGTCCAGCAAGAATACTGCTTGTGGGAGGGCTATTTGAAATGGGTGGCCCAGTACAGCTGGGGCCTTTTGATCAGCAGAGCAGGGTGACCCTTGTGGGTGTTTCAACTAGAGTGTGACTTGTGGCCAATTTTTCAGAAAGTTAAGAATATATGATGACAATGCATGACTCTGTCATAACTTTACATTCTGACCTCACTTAATTGATAGACTGAAACTTTGAAACATAAGAAATACGTTAACACTACTTTAAAGGTCTTCTAATCCAGTGGTCCCCAAACATTCTGATCCTACGGACTGACTTGGCTCAGCTTGACTCAGCTCTGTTCGGGTCATGAACATTATAGTAATCTAATGAGGTTTACCGCAGAAGAACCAACAGTTTTTAAGGACCGACTGCAAAAGCATAAAGCAAATATCCTCTATATAACAGGGATGCTCTGCTGTTTTTGAAGCACCTACTGCAATAACACCGGTAAAATACCCTATATGTAACAGAGCAGCTGTGCTGTTTTTGGGGAAGTACTGGAAAAAAGTGACCCTAAATGACAGGAGCGCTCAGCTGTTTTAAGGAAATACAGCAAAAACACTAGTCACAGATCCTCTTTTTGATTAAAAGCTCACCGCGGAGAGACTGAGATGAGGCCCTAATGAGCGGATCACATCCTCTGTGAGGTCCGACTGATCAGAATCCCAGACGAAGCCAATGGTGACGATCTCCGGGGAGTTCATTAGGACGCGCCTGATGCGAATTCTCTGGCCGCATTTGCTCTGGAACAGGAAAGACAAAGAATAAGCAAAACCAGGTACCATATCAAGCCAGGACAATAAACAAAAGTGTTTTTGCAGTGTAACGCTATATGACACCTACAGGACAGTTCCTCAGGTCTCCAACAGTGCATGCTGCTTGTAACAGTTCTCCAAATGAATCGTCCTTCCGCTGAAGCATCTGCTGGCTAAAAAAACACAACACAAACACGCAAGAAATGACACAAATGAAGACTTGAGGGGGGTGCAGTGAGTACAGTCCTCGTGAGGCCACAGGGGATAAAGTCCAAGGACAACAAGAACAGGACAGATGACAAAATAGCCTTACCAAAGTGCGGTGGTGGAGACATAATGCACCAGCTCTATAAACGGCAGCGGGTCAGAGGATGCCCCACAGCTACGGCACACGGACTAAGAAGGAAGAAGAAAACAGATAAAGTTACTAAAAACGTATTTGAATCTTTATACCTTGCTGGCACTGTCATATGCATGCCGGGCTAGCCGCTAGCACTGTAGTTCAAATGTGAATGTACACAAAAAATTGTACATACACAGAGGTGGGTAGGGTACCCAAAAAATACACACACACATTATATATATACATATACACACACATACAGTACATTTACTGTGTGTGTGTTATATACCGTATTTTTCGGACTATAAGTCGACGTTTTTTTTTTCATAGTTTGGCCGTGGAAATTATTAACACACTACCATAAAATATCAAATAATATTATTTATGTCATTCACGTGAGCGACAAAGAAAATGTCCGCAATCATCACACACACGTCAGCAATCGTCACTCACACGCCAACCAATAAGAATTCGGCGGGGGAGGGTCATGGCAGAAGTGCATTGTGGGTCATGGAATGCTAACTGTTCTATGGTATACGCTACTGCCAGAGCTATTAAAATGGATCACATCAACATTGGCGGTAACTTATAAAAACTGAGAAGGGCTGAACAAAAATGGCACCGAAAAGGAAATCATATACTGCAGATTACAAGCCGGACGTAGTGAAATATGCAGCAGAGAACGGCGATCGAGCAGCAGAAAGAAAGGGAGCGGCGCATACCAGTAGCGACAACGAGGAAGAAGATTTCATGGGATTTAGCGATCAGGAGTGACAGATTGTTTGGTAAACGTATAGCATGTTCTATATGTAATAGTTATTTGAATGACTCTTACCATAATATGTTACGTTAACATACCAGGCACGTTCTCAAATGGTTATTTGTGCGTCATATAAATAAAGTTTTTGAGTTTTACAATTCTTAACGAAGGCATACGCGCACACAGCTTTAAATTACTGATGATGATGCACTTACAAGAGTGAAGTAATTGTTTTTGTGTTTACCAAAGCTTACCTTTCTTTTTAAACTTACAAGACATGATACAAAATGACAAAAATAAATGGTACTTTATTTAGAAAATTGAAAAACATTCAAACTAGATTAAAATAATCAATCTAGAAATAAATTAAATTATTTTTTACACTTGTACGACAGAGTGTGTTAAAAATGTGACTTGAAACATTGCCAGCACTGTTATTAAAGGTGTTATGATGTCCACAGTTCAACCCTGGAATGGATCGTTTTGATATTTAACTGTTTTAAATGTGTTGGCTTCAGCTAAAGTCAGCATTTTAAAATCCACAGTGGTGTCTGTTGGGCTCCAATTGATATACACATATTTACGTACACACGCTCACTCACAAACAACATCTGTGATTTAGTGCTGATGATGCATGGACAACGCACGGACTACCCCACCCACCCCCATCCGGTCCTCCCCTCTACCTCTCAGGAACATGACGGATTGGATTCCCACCATCTTACACATTGATTCATGTACGTGTCAGACAATACTGTACTGTTTGTGCTGGGGTTCTGTTTGCTTGACCTTAAAGGAATAATGTGTAAGTCAAATAGTGTTCCACTCACTTGTTCGTAAAGAGACATGGCAAACTTCTGGTGGGTGATGCAGAACCTTGAGGTACACGCATCCGTCTCTTCAGGCACAATATGCAGGTGTATTCTCTCCAGTATATTCTCCTGTCAAATAATAATTTATATTTTGGTGGAGGACAAAGATAAATATGAAAAAAAAGATAAGCATTTTAAACCTAACACGTGGTTGGTTAGGTGATCAAATATTAAAGACAGGCCTTTAGGGGTTACAGGCTTCAGCGACACAGGCGGTTATTCTGCAGGATAAGTCTGCATATAAATTATCTAGCACCATGCTATTTTACATTTTAGCAAGGAGGATAAAATAAGAGGGAAGAAAAAAGCACCCCCACTCTCCCAAAACGCTAAAAAGTCATGGTAATTCTATTTAATTTTCTATATGGTGCCAGAGCACAACAGAATCAATGCATTCCTCTAAGTGGTATTGACAAAGTGGAACCCAGCAGAAATGAAATAAACTAAGAAAACGGATTACCCTTTTTTCCCCAGAAATATGTGCCTTCAAAATAACTAGTTCAGTGGTATCAACTGGGAAAAACATTGGGGCCATAACATGAGTCTCCCGTAATCCCATTACACATTTATCAATGATAATACAAAAATGTAGTATTTTACATATATTTTTTTAAAAGTTAGGATCAGGCAATTTAAAGGTGTTCCATTTGGAGACCCTTGGTCATACTTGGTTAAAGTATTGACTACTTCCATGCAAACAAAGCTCAATGGCTTCCAAGCACTGTATATTGTCTTTTAAGTCACTTTAGTCATGATTTTTTGTGAACAAACGACAGAATGACTTAGTTGCTTTTACAACACAGGCCCACCCATCAACCAGGATATCTGTGTTTTCACTATTGTATTGACTATTCGAAGTGTCAATCAATAAGCTTTAATGTAATTGGCCTGAGCTACCCTGATGTATCTTTGCACATTGAAATTGTGCCACAGTAAACGGATTAAAATGTTGTTCCCAGTTCAGGGATCATGGCTGATGCATCCATGCTAACCAAGATCATAGTCAAAATGTGGAAAATATGCTCATCCAACAGAAATCAATGCCTTTCTGGGTGAATATGACTTGGTGTAGACTCACTATTTTACTGGAGTACATTTACTTGATCATTGTCAACGTAATTACTACAAGACTAGAGGAGGAAGGTGTAGAACCATCTTGCTAACAACAACAATCCAAGGCAAGTGTGGCAGGGCTTAAAGCAGCTCACCAACTATAGAGGGGTTCAGATGTTTCTACATTTCCCACAATGCATTGTCGTTGGCCATATTAGAAGGCTTTGTTTGTATCACGCTTATTGTTGTTGAACATTCATCCAATGATAGTGATAACGACCAAGGACGTGTGCGATGGTCAACTGCCACGATCGAGGTGGAGAGATATTACTAGCTTTCATGGACTAGCCAAGCGTATTTGTGGACAAATGAAAGCGGCTGAACAGAAGAGTGAACGGCGAAGACGAGCATGGATCAATCACACCAACCGAGATGTGACGTGCTTTGTTAGGATAATTTCATTTCAGGTAATTAAAAAAAAAAAAAAGTAGAAATGAATCCAAAATAAATGACAGCCCCACTTTACATTAACTTGATGTGCTTGGTCAAAGAACTTTGAAGTTGTATTGATAGAAAATAGTACTCAATTATTTCATCCGGACTGCAGCCTCCACATATAAAAAAAACTTAATCGATATGAGAACATCATTCTTCCAATCCTGCCTTACAGTCACAGTGTGCTGAGATGACCTTAGATTAGTTATCTGTGATTATCCAGGGTGTCAAACTTGGGTCGGGTCATTTTTGAAAATGCATGACTCAAGCCTTGACGACACGATGTTGACTGGGTTTATACAGATAAACACAGACGTCAGGAAACAGTCCACCAAAAAAGCGGTCATGGCTTTCTAGACTCCTATACATTTGAAAATCCTTCAAGGTGTAAAATGGGCAGGGTCTCTACTCCACTTAGACTTGTCGATCTTGTACAGATCCTTGCATTCAATTGCGACTTTTTGCTTCTTAGAACGATTAACAAATTTCTGATCTAATGACTCACATTACTTCTACATCATATCCCAGCCGGTGCAATGATATTTTCCACTGAATAGTTCGTTCACGACAGCGGTAAACATCCATCCAACCATCCATCCATCTTCTTCCGCTTATCCGAGGTCGGGTCGCGGGGGCAACAGCACGTTAGCCTTTCAATATAGCTTCTTGCAATGCATTGTGGGATATTTAAGCCAAAGTCCGAAGCTCTCTATTAGGGCAACTTTTCAGAGATGGTCAATGCAAACGCCTCACTGGTGGAAAAACTAAACCACTTTTTGACCCCCCCTCCAGCAGCATCGACCCACACAAGCTGAGGGAGTGTCAGTAGGATTCTGAATGCGGTAAACCCACATAAAGCGGTGGGACCAGATGCAGTCCCGGGCAAAGTACTCAAGGCCTGTGCTGACCAGCTGTCAGGGGTTCTAATGAGTATATTTACCACCTCCCTGAAACAGGCCATGGTCCAATCGTGTCTTACACTAGCCGCCATCATCCCTGTCCACAAAAAAAACACCATAAGCAGCCTCAATGACTCCAGACCGGTTGCACTAACCACTAACTACTGTGGTCCTGAAGTTCTTTGAGAGGGCAGGCCTCCCCTACCTCAAGTCTTGCCTGCCCAGAATCCTCAACTTTGACCAGCACCAGTTTGCCTAAAACACAAACAGGTCAACAGCTGATGCTAACACCACCATCCTCCACATCACTGCAAAACACTTGGAGACACAGGGGAACTATGTCAGAAACCTCTTTGTGGACTTCAGCTCGGCATTCAGCAGCATCCTGCCGAGCATCCTAGACAAGAACATGGCTAACCTAGACTTACCACAACTCATTGGTGAGTGGATAAACAGCTTCCTTACAAATCGACCACAAATGGTGAGAGCTGGTTCACACACATCATCCACCCTGACGCTGAGCACAGGCTGAGCCCCTTCCTGTACGCATTGTACACACACGACTGCCTTCCCTCGTGCCAATCTTACATCGTAAAATTTGTTGACGACAACACGTAGTTGGGCCTCGTCTCCAACGGCAACGAGACAGCGAGCAGGGATATATATATATATATATATATATATATATATATATATATATATATATATATATATATATATATATATATATATATATATATATACACACCCAACTGAAGTATTGAAGGATTTGAAGACTGGATTAAGGGAACTTTCAATGGAATCAGTCAAAAAGTACTTTTTTTATGTGGAGACTTCAACATTGATCTCTTGAACCCAACAAGCAAAAGTCCATTAATGACTTCACAGATACAATGTATAGTATGAGTTTGTATCCCCAAATCACAAGGCCAACCAGAATTGCAAGTCACAGTGCTACACTTTTTGACAATATCTTCACAAATGTCTTTGATAATAATACAACAAGTAGACTGCTAACAACCGATATCAGCGACCATCTACCAGTTTTTACTATTTATGATGGGAACTACAGGAAGAAGAACATTGACAAAAAGACATTTCAAAGACTATGCACAGACGAAGGAATGATTTCCTTCAAGAAGGATCTGAGGAAACAAATTTGGGACAATGTATACAATGAAGATGATGTAGATGATGCATATGGGAATATTTTCAACACCTTTCTAACACTCTATGATAAACATTGCCCATGGAAAGAACGTAGTAAGAAGCAAAAGAAAAACAACCAACCATGGATGACAAAAGGACTGAAAAATGCTTGTCACAAAAAAAAAACATTGTATCGAATATTTATAACACAGAGGTCTATAGAGGCAGAAAATAAGTATAAGAAATATAAAAACAAGCTAATTGGTATACTACGAACATGTAAGAAGGAATACTACAGTCAATTATTAAACAAGAACAGAAACAACATGAGAGCAACATGGGGCATCCTAAATAGCATCATTAAAAATGGTGCTAAGAAAGATTACCCTCAGTACTTTCTAGATGGAAATACTAAAAATGACAATATGAACCAAATAGCTGAACGTTTCAATGATTATTTTGTTAATATCGGAAAAAATCTGGATCAAAGAATTCCAAATGCAGATTATGGGTCAGTTGAGGACTTGAGTGAGCTCATAGACAGAAATCCCAATTCCATGTTTCTTAAAAGCGTAACAAAAGAAGAAATAATCAAAATTGTAAAAAATTGTAAATCCAAGACCTCAACCGACTGTCATGGAATAGATATGGTAACGATAAAAAAGGTTATAGAAGACATTTCAGAACCTCTGACATATATCACCAACGTATCATTTCTAACCGGCAAATTCCCTGACAAAATGAAAATTGCAAAAGTCGTACCAATTTATAAGAACGGAGACGTACACCAGTTTACTAACTACAGACCAGTTTCATTACTTCCACAATTATCCAAAATCATGGAAAAACTATTCAATAGCCGATTAGATTTATTTATTAACAAAAGTGGGACGCTCGTGGAGAACCAATATGGATTCCGAGCAAATATCTCAACATCAATAGCATTAACCAAAATAACAGAGGAAATTACCAATGCAATAGATGGTAAAGAATGTGCGGCCGCAGTATTCATGGACTTAACAAAAGCATTTGACACTATTAATCATGATATTTTAATACGAAAATTAGAACGATATGGCATCAGAGGTTTGGTATTGAACTGGGTAAGAAGCTATTTAACCAACAGGAAGCAATATGTGAAGATGGGTGAAAATATGTCAACACGGCTAGATGTATCCTGTGGTGTACCCCAGGGATCAATACTGGGACCAAGATTGTTTAATCTTTAAATAAACGACATTTGTAAAGTTACAAAGGACTTAAAGTTAGTTTTATTTGCAGACGACACAACTGCTTTCTGTTCAGGAGAGAACACACAGAAGATAATACAAATAATAACAGAAGAAATGAACAAATTAAGAAGATGGTTTGACAAAAACAGACTATCTTTGAATCTCAGTAAAACTAAAATAATGCTATTTGGTAATAGTAGAAAAGAGCATCATACACCAATACAAATAGACGGAGTAGACATTGAAAGGGTAAAAGAAACAAGATTTTTGGGAGTATTAATAGATGATCAAATGAACTGGAAATCTCATATACAAAACATACAACATAAGGTGGCAAAAAACATTTCAATAATGAATAAAGCAAAATA
The DNA here is from genome assembly GCF_033978785.1 of Entelurus aequoreus. Classification (NCBI taxonomy): domain Eukaryota; kingdom Metazoa; phylum Chordata; class Actinopteri; order Syngnathiformes; family Syngnathidae; genus Entelurus; species Entelurus aequoreus. The sequence goes on along the minus strand of NC_084742.1, from coordinate 37,405,284 downwards.
CGTCCTGGGCCAAAAATCACTTCATATTCTCTACTGCTCGCTAGTGTTACCATATCTGAGTTATTGTGTAGAAATATGGGGAAATAACTACAAATGTGCGCTACATTCGCTAACCGTGTTACAAAAAAGATCAGTTAGAATAATACATAATGTTGGATATAGAAAACATACAAACCCTTTATTTATTGAGTCAAAAATATTAAAGTTCGGTGATTTGGTAAAATTGCAAACAGCTAAAATGATGTACAAAGCTAACTATAACCTGCTACCAAAGAATGTACAACAATTCTTCTCAACTAAAGAGGAGAAATATAACCTTAGAGGAAAAAAAATTTAAACATTTATATGCACGTACAACACTTAGAACCTTTAGCATATCCGTATGTGGAATTAAATTATGGAACTGATTAAGTAAAGAAGTTAAACATTGTACTGATATGATCCAGTTTAAGAGGTTGTTCAAAATAATAGTGCTTACAAAGTACAAAGAAGAAGAATTATGAGAAATTCTTTCAACCTTATTGAAAATAAGATATTCTTCATCTCAGTATGTTAATAATGACTGAATTAATGAATTACATATTATAAAACTGTTGTGTATACTAATTCACAGATGTTATTTTATTATATAAAAAGGTCCGTAAATGATTCTATATATTTGTAAACGCTCTGAAGTGGGAAAGGGGTAGGATTAAATAAGCTTTGCTTCTTCCTACTCCTTTTCGGGCATGATGTAAAATGAAATTATATGAAATTGTGTGATGTATTATACTGTAAGTGTGTTCATGTTCGAAATAAACTAAAGAACGAAAGAAAGAGGTCCACACGCTCAGCGTGCGGTGCTCAGCGAATAACCTCTTGCTGAACGCTAGCAAGACCATAGAGATCCTAATATACTGGAGAATAAAGAGAGGAGACCACGCTCCAATACAGAAAAATGGTGTCAGCATGGAACAAGTAACATCTTTCAAGGTCATCAGGGTTCACAGAGCTAATGACCAATGGTCACATGGTGAAACAAAAAAAAATGGCAGCAGTGGTCAGGAAAATGAGACTGCACTTCTTAAGACTTCTTAAGAAATGTAACCTCGAGACAGCACTTCTGCTGACTTTCTATTACTCCGCCGTGGAAAGCGTGTGGCAGGGCTGGACAATTAACGTAACGTTATAGGGTACTTTTTACATAGAACAGGTTTATACAGTACATACTCCCTTTCTTAAACAAACTAAATAGCCTTTTTGGATTTACACGACCGAGACAGAGCATCTGTCTCTAGATCATTGCATACTTCAATTTCAATTTCTCATCTGCTCGATTGCATGCAGAGGAGAGATCACATTAATTACAGTAAATGAAATGTCTTTATTTTGACCCAGTGGATTATCTTCCTACTCTGTCTATCTGTGTTGGCCCTGTGATGAAGTGGCAACTTGTCCAGGGTGTACCCCGACTTCCGCCCAAATGCAGCTGGGATAGGCACCAGCACCCCCGCGACGGACAAGCGGTAGAAAATGGATGGATGGATGAATGTATTGTAAAAGTTTGTGAAATGTAGACACACATAATTAAAAAATATTGAATACAAAATAAATACAATTGTAATAAATTATTACATACAATAACAATAAATTAAATTATAACTAAATCCTATAATGTAAGACACACAATAAAATTAATACATATACCACATTAGTAAAAGGAAAATAAATGAACTGGTGTCAACATCATGGATTATGCATGAGGCATCCTTTTTCAAAGCGCACAAATGATGCAACCTCATGTATGTGCAGAAAACACAACAAGCGTTGCCAGTGATTACATAATCTGTCATCCAGATATTTAGAGGCAGTGTGGCAAACGCTTGATGGGAGGGGAAAGGAGGGACAGAAGCTCTTCTCAATGACCTAGCTTGTTGCAAAACTCAGAGCTCTCTCCTGACAGGAACTTACAAAGCACTCGGCTGCATCGTCCATGAAGCCCAGCTGGAAGCGCTGCTCGTCTTTAAAGGTCTCCGCCAAGGCGTGACGGAGGTTGTCCGAGGGCAGCGCTCGCTCCCGACTGTGCTGGAACTGGGAAAATATGCCCTAAAGAATGTAGAGGGGGAAATATGTTGGAATGTAGACAAAAACAGGACAATTTGCACTGAATGCGCACCTTTAATGCGCAAAAAATGCACGACTCCCCCAAACAGAAGTGCCCAGGTAGCTGCCTCAAGCTGCGTCTGAAGATGTCCAGCTGCCATAGGACCTGTAAAGAAGACAAAACAAACATTTCCTACATTTCTGAGACACAAGATCACACAAGAGCAGCAAAAATAACCGTTCGTTTCAAAACAGTGTCTCACTCTGAGTCATGCTGAGTGGAGCGTGACCTCACTGACTGGAAACCAAGAAGTGAGCCACAGGCCCCACAAGTCAATCTTCACGTTTATTTATAAAGCTCCCGGGAAGGGCGCTGACTAAGATGGGAAACCATGTTCTAACTAGGGATGGGTACTTCTAACATTTTACCCGATACAGTACAAATTCCCAGGACCTGTACAAATTCCCGGGACCTGAGAATCGATACCGGCGGTACTCAAAGGCACCAATTTTCGGTACTTTTGTGTGTAGTCATGTGTTAATAAATGCTAATTGTTCAATTTAACATTTAACACTGAGCTGTTAATGATAACTTTGCTGTCCAGTTACACTTCTGAGTATCATTTGTGTTGTGTCAAGTGTTAAATAGTAGACTTTGCATGCAGTTGCAATTCAAAGACATTAAATGGAATTCGTGTATAGACTATACGGTCTGTTGCCTTAGCCAGGAAGTATTTACTTTAGTTGAGCCCAACATAGTGTTTATACTGCAAGTATTGGATTTATTACACACCAGCTGTTTGATTGTAAAGTGCATCTTAGTTGTATTTTTCCATTACCAAATTTGAAGGTGTTGAAATCACCATGTAAAATCGAAAACCGGTTAATGTTGAGAGCCAGTTACTAGTGTTTCAATTACTTTTAATCAGTTTCCAGCTTTGAAAGCGATTCCCTTCACCACGGGTGGCGCCTAGGTGGCACCAACGCTCGAAGGTATGGTTATAGATCACGATAAAAGATTACAACAGGGTAACTTGTAATAGTTGAAAAGTCAATATTTAATTGTCTCTAAAGAATAACAACACATACGTGTCACCATCAAAGTTCAACACCAAAAAAACAAGGTGGTATTGCTGAGGCAGAGAGCCAAGCTGAAAGGAACATCAGGTGTGTCCAAACTTTTTGCAGTGAGAGCCGTAAACAGAAAAGTTGAAGGATGCGGGGGCCACTTTGATACAATTCATCCATTAAAGATAGTAATACCAATACAATATATATGACAATAAAATATAATAAATATAAATCCATTCAGGCTAAACTATCAGAACAAAACATCCACATCTTAGCTTTGTGTTATAGGAAACAAAGCAAATGTCTTCATTAGTATTTTTTCCACTAACGAAAACCTTTTTAAAGGCTTTAGCACAACCGATAACTTACCACATCTTGCAAGAAATTCGTACACACGTTCATCATGATGAGATGCAAAAACCATTTTGGTTTCCAGGTCCCATTTTGTGGGATTTGGGCAAGCTCCATTTGTTTTGTGTGTGTGTGCGTGGGCGTGTGTGTGTGTGTGTGTGTGTGTGCTCGCGCACAGGGTGCGTGTGATGCGTCAGTGCGTTAGATTTGTGGCAGAAGTGCTTGTAGTTAATGCATGCTGCTCCTGCTTGCTACTCTCTGCTTACAGCTATCGCCACCAGCTAGCCCCTGGGTGGGTGAAAAGAGGAGCCGAGTGCGTAAGCCTCCTCCTGCTGGTACAAAGCCTCTCCACCACCAAGACTCCTGTGGTGCCTCCTCGTGGCCACGCACGGTAAACTGCGCCTTTGCAGACGCAGGCTAAACTGTAGGGGATCTCGGAGCAGCAGTGGGCCCCAGAGGCGAGGCGTGCAGGCCCACCGGTGTGTGGACACGCCCTGGCGTCCGCCAACCACTGCCCCATCTATGGGTTAAATAGTGTTAGCGGGCCTGGCTCGCAGGGTGTAGTGATGCGTCTAGTGCAGCATGCTAGAGAGACGTTGCATGTAGGGATGCATGTGACGCATAGCTCCTGCCGCTGACTGACCCAGCTGGGTAAAGGAAACAGAGTGCGTAAGTCTTCCGAGGTCAGTACATAGCCTCTCCTTCACCAAGACCCCTCACCTTGCCTCCTCGTGGCAGCACACAGTATTTGGAGTCTCGCGACCTCAGGCTAAAATGTAGGGGCTCGACCCGCTGCCTTGTGGGTAAGTCCAGGAAGACAAGGGCTAGGGGAGCACACCCTGAGAGAAAAGCACCGTGATGGAGGCACACGTAGGCGGGCCACGACAGACTGAGGGTTCCGGCGGCCTCCTGCAGCTATGAAGAGGTGCTGGTTGTCCTGGGTTTCCCCCTTGCCACTAGGCTCCATCTCTTTGTGGCGAAGATAGTGCGACTGGGAACTGTGCACCCCCAGAGGCACTTAAAACATATCACCGCACAGGTTTCTGCTTCTGACCTTGGTGGATCCAGAACAGCAATTGGATTCTGAAGCACAAAGTCTGACGGCGTCAGGATGTCTGATAACGGGGGCAGGTTAGAATGAACTGGGAGCTTCTAGTTAGATCCCTGCACGTCAGCGATACAGGGCTATAATGGTCACTATCAGCTGGGAATTGAGTGGCAGCTGATTTCGGCAGACCCCTGTATGACTGAGCAGCCCTATTTAGGAGCCACACTGCTCACCCCAAAGTTGGGGAAAGGCCTAGAAAAGGTGGCCTAAACATTGCCCACTCTTCATACCCCGGGTAGGATACCGCACCTACCGGGACATTCCACTACCGCGGTCGAAAAACAAAAAATAAACAAGTTCCCCTGAAATTGGCTACATGGAACATTAGAACCCTCCTGGACAACAACCCTGATAGGCCGCAAAGAAGAACTGCACTTGTTGCTGCTGAGCTCAGACGTTATGGAATTGACATCGCCGCCTTGAGTGAGACCAGACTTCTGGATGAGGGATCCCTAAAGGAAGAAGGCCAGGGTTATACCTTTGTCTGGAAGGGTTACCCTACAGAAGGTCCGCATCACCATGGTGTTGGTTTGGCAATAAAAAACAGCCTGCTACCCAGTATCACTGAAACACCGCTACGCAACTCTTCTCAGTGCCTATGCGCCAACTTTACCATCCGAGAATGAGGCAAAGGACCGTTTCTACCAGAAACTAGATGAGGCCCTACAGCACATCCCTAGCAGTGACAAAATCCTCCTGCTTGGTGATTTTAATGCCAGGGTGGGGAAAAACCGCCTCATATGGAAAGGAGTGATTGGGAATCATGGTATCGGGAAGGTCAACAGCAATGGCATGAGGCTACTCAGTCTCTGTGCTGAGCATAACCTGACAATCACCAACACAATCTTCCAACAGAAAAATAAACACAAGGCTTCCTGGATGCACCCACGATCCAAGCAATGGCATCTGCTGGATTACGTCATCGTGAGACGCAAGGACGTGCACATCACCCGTGCAATGAGAGGTGCTGACTGCTGGACTGACCACCGCATGATTATCTCCAAGTTGCGAGCGTCAGTACGTCCCCCTGTTCGTCTCCGAAAAACTGGAAAGAAGCGGTTGGACTGTGCCCGGCTTGAAGCAGATGAGGCCCAGAACAGCCTTCGATCCTCCATTGCAGGGAAGCTCCAGGAAATCGACCCCTTCCTGAGCCCTGAAGGCAGTGTTGATGACAACTGGACCTGCCTTAGCTCAAAGCTCTATGAGGCTGCAGCCGAGTCTATTGGCTACCGCCGTAGGAGGCATCAGGACTGGTTCGACGAAAATTCAGAATCCATCAGAACCAAACTGGACACCATGCACAAGGCCCATAACGCAGCCCTGAACAACCCTACATCCGTCAGGCTAAAGCAGCACTGGAGAACATCAAGGAAGGAGGTACAGTCTGTTCTACGAAAACTGAAAAATGACTGGTGGACTGACAAGGCTCAAGAAATTGAACATTTTGCAGTGAAGAACGACATGCACAACTTCTATAATGCTGTGAAAACGATCCATGGCCCCAGGAACTCCTCTCTCTCACCGGTGAAGTCGGCTGATGGCTCAACCCTCATAAAGGACCAGAAACAAGTTGTGGACAGATGGGCGGCACACTTCCAGACACTTTTAAACCAACCTGCCACCCCTGATCTGGCAGTGCTGGATGAGCTGCCCAGCTACCCAACTATTGAAGAACTGGATCTTCCACCAACCTTCTCTGAAGTCCTGGCTGCAATTAGGTCACTTAAGAACAACAAGACCCCTGGCCCGGATGGCATCCCTGCAGAGATCCTTAAACAGGGAGGCTATCTCTGTACCAGAGCAATTTTCCACTATATTGCTGATATATGGAAGCGCGGAGCAGTCCCCCAACAATGGCGGGATGCAAATGTTGTAACCATATATAAAGGGAAGGGTGAGAAGTCTGTCTGTGGCAATAGTAGAGGAATATCCCTCCTGTCTGCTGCCGGCAAGGTTCTTGCCAAAGTGATGCTGTCAAGACTCATACAGAGCATAACGGAACACCTGTTGCCTGAGTCTCAATGTAGCTTCAGGAAAAATCGCAGCACTGTGGATATGATCTTCACAACACGCCAGCTACAAGAGAAGTGTCGGGAACAACATCAAGATCTATACATGGCGTTTGTGGACCTATAAAAGGCTTTTGATACGGTCAACAGAGACTTGCTCTGGGCGGTCCTTCTCAGGGTTGGTTGCCCGCGGAAGTTTGTAAACATCCTGTACTATTCAACATCTTCCTCATGAGTGTCACCTGGCTACTGCACAAAGAAGTTGAGGGAAGCAGTGGTGTGCTGGTGGATTACAGGTTGGATGGAAGCTTATTTAACATCAGAAGGCTGCAGGCGGCTACCAAGGTCAAAACTGTGAACATTGTGGAATTACAGTATGCTGATGATTGTGCCTTCGTGGCACATACATCAGAGGCTTTGCAGGCGACGTTAACAGCTGCTGTGAAGGCCTATAGTAGACTGGGTCTCACTGTGAACACTGTAAAGACGGAAGTACTGTGCCAGTGGAACTCCCCTCCGCCAACTCGACCACCATCACCTGTCTTTAACATCGATGACAAGCCCCTAGCAATAGTCCCAGACTTCAAATATCTTGGGAGCATCCTCTCCGAAAACTGCAGCATGGACAATGATGTTCAAAATCGAATCAGGTCTGCCTCAGCCTCCTTTGGTAGACTGCGTAAGAGGGTGTATGTGAACAAAGACCTCAGCATACGTACCAAGGTGGCAGTCTACCAAGCCATCTGTGTCTCCACACTATTATATGGCTGTGAAGCTTGGACCCTGTATCGCCGCGACATCCAACAGCTGGAGAACTTTCACATCAAGTGTCTCCAGCGGTTCCTTGGGCTGACATGGCGTGATCGTGTACCACACACGGAAGTCCTGAGTAAAACTGGTACCAAGAGCATGGAGGCCACTTTTCTCCAGTACCAACTACGATGGGCCGGCCACACCATCAGAATGTCAGTTGATAGACTTCCGCGACAACTGCTGTATGGTCAACTTCATCATGGCCAGAGATCTGCAGGTGGCCAAAAGCGGAGATATAAGGACCAACTGAAAATAACTCTCAAGAGGTGTGGAATACAGCACACACAGCTGGAAAGCTCTGCCTCAGATCGCCCTCTCTGGAGGCAACTCTGCCATGCAGGCCTTCAACATTTTGAAGAGGAGAGAAGCGCAGCGAGGGAAGGGAAACGCCAGAGGAGGAAGATGGGCCCTGCAGCCAAGACCACAACAAACACTGACTTCATATGCCCCCATTGCAATAGACCATGTGGCTCTCGTATTGGACTTTTTAGTCACCTCAAAACTCACCAATAGAAGAAGTGGAAGTCATCATCGGATACGATGGACTACCATAAGCAAGTAAGTGTGTGTGTGTGGTGTGTGTGTGTGTGTGTGTGTGTGTGTGTGTGTGTGTGTGTGTGTGTGTGTGTGTGTGTGTGTGTGTGTGTGTGTGTGTGTGTGTGTGTGTGTGTGTGTAATGTTCTATTACATGACGTGTTTATTTTGTGTTCAGAATGTGTTTTGGGTCAAAATAAATCGAGCTGTGGGCCGCAAATGGCCCTGGGCCACACTTCGGACACCCCTGGTTTACATCCATGAGCATCTGACAAAACGCAATGCTGGCAGAAAGTAGTGCTCGCAACTTAAAGTAGGAGAAAGTTCAAGACACTGAGTGCCAAATGCAGCGCTTGACTTGTTATAGACATCAAGGAACTAGACAAGTATTCATTTTAATTGTCTTTGTTTATTATCTTCACATACTACAACTAATTTATTTTCTCTGCAGAATTAGTCTATTATTAGCTTATCATTTCTTTTTTTAGTTTTGCCTTTTTTACATTTGTATTTCTTTCTTTTTCTGATCACTGCACAACCTATATAGTCTTCACAGTCATTGTTTAACTACTATTTCCTCACTGACATTTTTTAACAACATCCTTTCTTTTATTTAATCAAGAAGTGAACAAAATTGACATGACAAAATGTAAGTAAACAAAATATTGTAAGTCTCAATATGTAAAAGATATAGTGTGAATGACTTGTCACTAGCAGTGGGATGAGCTGTTCCTACCCATCTGTGGAATGTTGGATTGTGCAAATACATCTGTGTGATGTTCCTAATGTAACTAATTAATCATGTCTGATACAATTACACCATACCATACCAAAAAAAAACAATATAACAAATTGAAAATGTAAAATATAGGACTTAACACTGTAAGAGGTTGTAGCCTGTATGTGACCCATGTGCTGAACTTTGAGTAGGTACATACCGGTACATGTAGTAGTAGTTCCTACCTGCACAGCGCTGTTGAGGAAGCAGCTGTTCTGACCCGGCTCGTTCAGCAGTCCTTTGGTGGGCGCCAGAGACAGCATACTCCCCGGCTGGTAGGACTTCCCCAGGTTGCCCCCCGGCTTTCTGAAGAACTTGGCCCATGCCATTGAGTAGTGGGTTCTGCCCCCTTGTGCAAACAGCTTCGAGCAGAGACGTCGGATCGAAAAAAACAGGCGTAAGGCTCCACAATAGAACTCTGGGCTTGCTAGGTAATTCCACAAGATACTGCAGATGCCCTGCTACACATGGGCCACAAGTCCGGGTCTGCACTGTATGCAGAAGTGGTCTCTCCAGGATCAATAATGATAATACAAAAAAAAAGTTTTTTAAAAGTCTTTGAAAGTAGAAGTTAGATGCCTTCACTTTATCATCTTGAGTCTCTCATAGGTAAATCCACCACATGTGATGTTGACATTCAGTGGTCTGTTGGAGGGTCATAGTATCTGCTTCAATCCAAGATCCTACTTGAGACAAAATTAAAATTAGAACGGGATGTGTGGGAAACTTGTCCTAGCAAACTATAGAGATGTATACACGCAAAGCATCAAGTGGCGCAGAAGACCTTCAGCTAATCGAGTCAGATAATCTCTTCCTGCCACTTATACACCAGTAACTGGAACAAATGCAGCAGTTTTTTCCCCAACAAATGGTTCTTGAAAAATAAACGGGCCTGTACTTCTAAGTTTGATCATATTATGCCTATACTGGCTCACTTGCACTGGCTTCCTGTGCACCTAAGATGCGACTTTAAGGTTTTACTACTTACGTATAAAATACTACACGGTCAAGCTCCTGCCTATCTTGCCGATTGTATTGTACCATATGTCCCGGCAAGAAATCTGCGTTCAAAGAACTCCAGCTTATTAGTGATTCCCAGAGCCCAAAAAAAGTCTGCGGGCTATAGAGCGTTTTCTATTCGGGCTCCAATACTATGGAATGCCCTCCCGGTAAAAGTTAGAGATGCTACCTCAGTAGAAGCATTTAAGTCTCATCTTAAAACTCATTTGTATACTCTAGCCCAGACCTGGGCATTCTGCGGCCCGCGGGCCGCATCCGGCCCTTTGTGCGTCCCTGTCCGGCCCGCGTGAGGCCAATTATAAATTACAAAATAAATTTAAAAAAGTATCTATGTCGAGTGTGCAATACAACGGTGCTGCTTTTGTTTTGAAAATTGTTATTTGTATTACTTCCGTGTAGACGTATGCGTGATTGTGAGTGAATGTGAACAACTGCAATTACAAAATAAAGTTGAAAAAACATCTATGTCCTGCGCGCAATACAACTGTGCTGCTTTTATTTTGAAAAGTATTATTTATGGGCGTGTGTCCGTGTGTAACCTGCGAGTGAAGGTGCACATGCAGCGACAAGTGATGCACGGTTTACACCTGAGACGCCAAAAAGAGAAAAGTTGATGAGGAATGCCGTGTTTTCAACAACACATGAACTGCAAAGCAACGTCCCCTCACCTAAGGTGCGTGCCTGCGCAATTGCGCACTGCTCAAGCGTCCGCTGCGCGCAGCAAGTATATATGCCGCGCACCAAATCAAATCCCATCTGAATTCTAAACAAAATAAACATATTTATTCTATGTAATTTTGCAATGCAACTTTGAGTGACAGTGACAACAAGCGGTCCTAAGTGTGTTCGTCAACACCGTTCAATTGAACACCGTTCAATTATTGTAACGTCTATCGAGATGCTTCGAGGACAGGAATTATATCGATCACTTTATTGAACAAAACTGTTTATATTCGGACATAACCACACCAAAAACATGAGTAAAACAATTCTATCTCGAAAAACTAGTCATTTTCTGCCATACAAACCAGGCCAAAACCAACTTGTCATCTGTCACCAACACGCATAGCACTAAACCACTGGTGCGTTTAAGGCCACACAAAAAGTCGGACAACTCAAACACCACACAAAGTTACACTATGACTCCTCAGTCATACGTGTGCTTATTTTACTGTCATTTATTATTAATGTTAATTTATATATATTAGTCATGGAATGCTGTTACACACACTATGTTGAAGTATTACTATTATTATTATTATTATTATTTAGCTTACGGTATATATCAAAAATAATATTGAGCAAAATTTAATTGAAATATTGTCGATGTGGCCCTCCAGCAGTGCTCGGGTAGCTCATGCGGCCCCCGGTAAAAATTAATTGCCCACCCCTGCTCTAGCCTTTAAATAGACTCCCTTTTTAGACCAGTTGATCTGCAGTTTCTTTTCTTTTCTTTTCTACTCTGCTCCGGGGTGGACCGCTAGCCTGTCCATCGGATGGGGACATCTCTACGCTGCTGACCCGTCTCCGCTCGGGATGGTTCCTGCTGGCCCCACCATGGACTGGACTTTCGCTGATGTGTTGGACTTTCACAATATTATGTCAGACCCACTCGACATCCATTGCTTTCGGTCTCCCCTAGAGGGGGGGTGTTACCCACTTATGCGGTCCTCTCCAAGGTTTCTCATAGTCATTCACATTGACGTCCCACTGGGGTGAGTTTTCCTTGCCCGTATGTGGGCTCTGTACCGAGGATGTCGTTGTGGCTTGTACAGCCCTTTGAGACACTTGTGATTTAGGGCTATATAAATAAACATTGATTGATTAATTGATAGATACAGTACATTTCAAGATTAAGTCTTGATATGTAGTGCTACGAAGTTGGTTAACTTCTTAGCAGGATATGTTACCAGTGTAACTAGCAAATATGACAACAGGGAGGTAAAATAGCTAATTGTGTTCAATTTTAACATGTTTACCAAATCACATTTAATTCTCAGTCGTTTGAGAAATGAATGGCTGCATATTTACTTATTGAGGGTACAGTAAATTTACACTGCTTTACACTAACTCCTTTATATGGTATCACAGCGTCATTTTTTTAGTGTTGCAAAATGCAGGCTGTCTTATATTCTGGTGGTAAAGAGACTTATAAACACAAACCAACACATGGCACCAATGCATTTTACCAAAGCGAGTCAGAGATTTCCTTCCTGTTACACACCAGTGACCTGAGGTCATTGATATGTCTTGGAAAATAGGGGTTATATAATAAATTGGGTCAATATATTAAATTATCAACATTTTCTATCCTTTTATCTTTGTTTTAGCCCCATAAAAGTTTGTGTGTCGCTAACCTGGGAAAGTGTTCCGCACTGAGCAGTTTAAGGAATGTCAACAAAGCTTGCACATTAACTTTTACAAACAGGCCAAGGTCGAGTTGAACTTATACTCAGCAACAGCGGCACGCTATCGTCCCCAAAGCTTCCACATGCAAGCATTAATGAGAGCTGATTAAACTTTACAAAAACAATTATTGTCATTGCCAGTCACTGAGAAGACATAAAATGACAAACAGTAGTTTGGAAATGTAACTAACTAAACATTATTATGTCGTTCATTAATTTTCACATGTTCATGCCAGTAATCCACACATTTACAAAGATATACACGTGATAAACAAATAGCTTAAAAATTAGTTACTATATTTTTCCAGCTTTTCCCATTTAGGTGCCTTTCAAATTCCATTTTTTTGTCTTACAAACACCAAAAAAAACCGGCCTAACCTTCCCCCCATAAGAAGAGAGATGCAGCACAGGATATTATCGCGAGTCGCGGCAGGAGGTGGCATTAAATTTGTAACATTTTTCAGTCCAGAACAGAAAAGGGCAACACTAGCTGACTTTGATAGCTTTGATGAATGTTTATACTTGTGCTGAGTGTGCCAATAGGTTGTTATTACATTACAGAATGTTTGTTTTTATTATGCACATTTTTCATATACAGTGTTCCCTCGATTATTGCGGGGGTTAAGTGCCATCTCAATGTACTCAATGGTAGGCGGAGCAGGTTGCTTCACGGTTAGTGATGAGGTCAATGCATAAGTCAGTGCAGAGATGAGTGAGGAGACTCCTGACTGTTGTGCTTGCAAGCAAATTTCACTTCAAAATACACCATAAAACAGCATGTACATTACACCTCTCACACAACATTATGCCGAAAGGAAACCACATTGAAACTGCCCTCATTTTGTGCAGATTTGCACGATTTAAGCCAAAACAAGTCAGACATCATTTGCCATCCTGGGATTGCAGACTCCTCGATGGATAATGATGATGATGAAGTAACAACCATGTAACAGTAGATTGAAAAACTGTGACGTTCAGTGACCCACATTTACAGTCATCCAATTCAATTAAACACGCAGAAGTTCTCAGGCTTGTACTTTGCAGCAGGGCTCCATGGCAACAGGATTCCAAAGCAATCACTTAAGCTCAGAGTTGCTTAAGAGCTGCAAGTTTTCAGATTAGTTACGGGGTCTGGCGAGGCGAGCAGGGAAAAGTGGTGTAGTGCTCCTACTGTATGCATCACAGCAACATTAGCAAACATCACTACAAACAGTAAAAGGGGCCTGGATGCATCAAATTGTAAATCTCTGCAAGCGGTTCCATACTCTATAATTGGTATGTAACGATATGAACATTTCATATAAGGCTGAAACGACGCGTCGACTTAGTCGATGTCATCGGTTATGTAAATACGTCGACGCCGTTTTTGTGCGTCGACGCGTCGCATAAATACGTCACACTACCGTCATGGCGGAGCGCAAAGCAGACTGTGCGAGCGAGGGGAAAAACGCACGCCAAAAGTCGTCAAAAGTGTGGGAGTATTTCAATACACAGCCTAATAATGTTGTTGTATGCACACTGTGTCAAGCGGAAATGGCCTATCATAGCAGCACAACGGCTATGAACGAACATTTGAAAAGAAAACCATCAACCATCAACTAGTCAATCGTCCGCGTTAGCATACGTTGTCATCATTACACAAAAACATGAATGTGTCATTTGTATCTGCTAGGGGTGTAACGGTATGTGTTTTGTATTGAACCGTTTCGGTACGGGGCTTTCGGTTCGGTACGGGGGTGTACCGAACGAGTTTCTAAGCTAAAGCTAACTTTAGCTGCTAAAGTCTTAACAAGTTGCTTTGCTCCTCTGCCTCAGCACGCAGCATTGTCCCACCCATACAACCATCTGATTGGTACACACGAAGCATTATCAGCCAATCAGCAGTGCGTATTCATAGCGCATGTAGTCAGCGCTTCAGCGTCGAGCAGATAGGTGTTTAGCAGGTGAGCATCAGGCAGCGGACTCTCCCCAAATGATAATAAACACCTCCCAGTCAACTACTAGTAACATCACTATGAGCCCGTTGACCTACTAGAAACTTAAACTGCAGCTCAGCTCGCTCGCAGTCCTGGTTTGAGGTGAAGGCTAATTACCTCTCAGTTCCAGCCACATCGACCCCTTCTGAGCACCTATTTTCAGCTGCTGGGAATATTGTAAACAAGAAAAGAAGCAAAGCAAGTAGACATGCTAACCTTTCTTCATTACAACTGTTAGTCACTCACTGGAATGAGTAGAATTGGTTATTGTGTACTGTGTTGGACTGGATGTTTATTTTGCACAATTTAAAAGCAATACTTAATGTTTACAGTGCTCCAGAATATTTAGATTGGCACTTTTTTGTATTGGATGTTTATCTTTATTTTTGCACATTTTAGCAAATAAGCAATACTTTCACTTTTGTTGAAATGTTTACACTGTTGTTACAGAATATTTCGTTTTGCACTTTTTTGTATTGGATGTTTGTCTTTATTTTTGCACATTTTAAAGCAAAATAAGCAATACTTTTACTTTTGAAATGCTTATACTATTGCAGAATATTAAGATTTGCACTGGATGTTTACTTTTATATTTGCAAATAAAAAGCAAATAAGCTACTTTTAATTTTGTTAAATGTTAAAAGTTTTAAATGTTTACATTGTTACAGAATATTTTGTCATGTTGTTGTCAATGTTGACTGAGTGGCCATACTTTTTTTTTTTGTAAATAAAAGCCATGCCTTATGAAAAAACTGGCCTACTTTTATTTTTTCATCTTCATTTTAAATAAAATAAAATAAAAAATAATCGGTAAAAGGAAAAATAATCTATAGATGAATCGAAAAAATAATCTATAGATTAACCGATTAATCGAAAAAATAATCTATAGATTAATCGATAGAAAAATAATCGTTAGCTGCAGCCTTAATTTCATATCATGGTTACTGTGACCAAAATGATCACGGTTATTATTATCGCGGTGTTGTTGAATGTGCTCAAAAAGTACTTATACATCTCTGAAATCTTTAGTCGTATTTTTTTTTTTTAATTATTGCTAAAATAAATAGACACACTATTAGAAAACCCATTATGTTGCATGGTTTGGGTTTCTTATGCTTTACTGATAGTGTTTTAGTCTTACTATTTTATCGGTTTTCATGGCTAACCTTATATTGTTTTAAAGGGGACCTATCACGCAAAAGAAATTTGTAGGTTCAATGTACACAATTGAATAGCTATGTTGTTCAGACAGCAATGTGTTTATATAAGTTTAGGTTGTGGTAGGTTTTTTCTTAATGGGGAAAAACATTAATGTCTCTTGGTTTCATGTTAGCAAGTGAGCTCGCACCAGTCAGTCTGAGTTTATCAAAGTGCAGTTATCAACCTCGATCATTTCAATTTAAAAATACTAATACTAACTGTCGGGAGTTTTACCGCGGTTATCATTATTACGTTTATTGTTACATCCCTATTCCATAATAATACGGAGGACTTTTTTTTTCTTCTTTTTTTCATTTGCAAAAATTACACCCTTAGCTACAGCTTTAGCATGTACTTTATTTAATTCAATTAATTACCAGGTTCAACAAATCAATTATTTAAGACACACTTCATGCTGCTTTTCCCCATCAGGTGAAAAAAGTCATAATGTGTCAGCAGAAGTTATCATCACAACACAGACATGGCATTTGTAAAGGCGAGTGATTGTGCATTTCAGGGCAAATACTACCATACCATATTTTAACACAGCATTCAGGGATAAATATATATATTATTATATATTTAAAATGTATATTTATTTTTCCATGAAATTTTTAACACAATTTTGAAAGCTTGTGCTCTAACCAGATTTGTGGGACATAGCTCGAATGCATCATCACGATATATCGATAGTATTAAAAGTGCTATCGAACAAATTTGTATAATTTTTATCGTACATCGTCTACAGTATATCGCACAACCGTTGAGCCGACACTGGAAGACGCACAAGTATAGGGCTGCAACAATGGCTTATTTTAGTAATCCAGTAATCTATCGATTAATTTGTTCAATTGATCGAGTAATCTGATACAACACCCTTTATAGCCTCAATGTGTATTTTTGGGAAAGTAGTTGAAATAAACAATGATGTTTCCAAATAAATGCCCATCATCAACATTGAAATTGGACTAATACCAAGTGTTCGTAATAACAACAACATTCTGCCATACGGTGGAGATATGAATTTTTAGTAGTTACACAAACGATTAAACCACGCAACAGAATATGAATCAAAGCTTCTTTTCTAATGCAATTATTCCGATTTGATCATGGCAGCCCAACATCAATCGGCTGTTTTGGGTTGCAGGTGCCATTTTACGGGGGGGGGGGGGGGCTTTTCCAATTGTTCTATGTTTCGTGTGTAATGTCCTAATGGTGTGTTAAATTGTATTTGTATACTGTATGTCGCAGGCCAATAAAAAAATTGAGCTGCGGGCCACACTTTGAACACTCCTGATCTAAAGGTTTATCATACGTAAATATTTCTAATAATTGACAGTCCGACAGTCACAGTGATCACTTCTTTCCCCTTTATAGAAGTTTCCAGGACTTACTCTGCCACAGAATACTGACAGCTCGAGAGCAAGCAGTCTACTTATGCAATAAAAAGAAACCATTGATCCCAGTGTGGAAATTGGGTCACTGCATCGTCAAAAAAAAAGAAAAAAAAAAGCAGAACAGACCGCTTAAGAGGTGCACTATGAATAGAAGAAAACAGAATAATCAGGCAAACATTACTTAGTTTAACTTGGAATATGACAAGGCATTTACTTTCCTCCATGACTATCAGTTAAGTAAGTCTATGTATGGCCCAGGGGCTGCTTTTTTTTTTCTTCTCTTAAATCGGCCCTCGGTACATCCTAAATTACAATAAAATAAATAAAAAAACTATAAAAAATGTTTGGGGAAAAAAAACAGCAAAATTCGTAATGTAGCAAGAAAACTTGACATCAATCAATCAATCAATCAATGTTTATTTATATAGCCCTAAATCACAAGTGTCTCAAAGGGCTGACATGTTAATACTAATAACACAACTTACACAAGTATTTAGGAGTGTAATGATACATACTGTAATCATGGTGCAATAGGCAACTTGGTTCGATCAGGTTTTCCGTTAATGTATTTGATTGTGGCGGTGCGCCATGGAAAATATTAGTCACAACACCTTAAAAATGTAGGTTTTTTTACGTAAAAACAAAAAAAATAATATAATGTATTGTAGCGTCCAGAAGAAGACACAATGTCTGGCGCCCTTTTACCTTTTATTGCCATCTTATGCTAACAGGCCCAATTCTATTAAGTACAGTACTTCCTCCGTTCACACACTTCCGCCTACGTGCTTCACTCCCAGACACAGAACAACCGTCTGTCATTCTCCGCCAACACAATGTGTTCAAGACCATGGGAAAACGAACATCAACACACAAACATGCTCTTTAAGACCAGCAGGTAGTTACAATATGAATGGATATAACTATGTATTTTATTATTTCTGCACTATTGACTCGTGATGCACCAAAAATTACCGTACCACTCATTCATACGTCATCAGCCTGATTCGTATAAAACTATCCCGAACTGTGAAATACAGTGGAAACAAACAACAAAGTTCCTGAACTTTTGGTGGAAAAAGGCATATTTGTTTGTACGGAATAAGTAAATTATTGTTGTGTATACTGTATATTTTACATTTTCTATTGTATAAATTTATAAACACATTTTCATTTGCAAAACATATTTTTCCTGTGCTTTCATAATCAACTAACTCGAGGTAAATTCACAAAATGATTCAATGATCATGTCAAAAGTTGTCAATACTGGTTCTGTAGTTACTTAGTATCAGATCAGATCCATACCGAAATGTCCAGTATCGCAAACGCCACCGCACAATAACATTGACGTGCGACATGCGGTGTGATAAAGGCTGGTAAATGCAACTTTGTGCAGGTGTACCCTAATCAGGGTTTGCCGCAGATTACTATTCGGTGTTGGCGTATTTAATGTGATGTAATCGGCGATGATGCATATGTTTTCTTTAAAATGGCTGTTATTAGTAATTAGTAATAACTAGGGTTGTCAAACAATTAAATTGTTTAAATCACGAAAATTGTATTTTGTTCAAAGTCAACTCAAAATTTTCTGCGATTAATCGCAGACAGGTATCATTTTTCATCATTAATAAGTGTACCCTAGACAAATAATTTTCGGAGGGGGGCGCTATCCCAGCTGTAATCTGTGATCTTTCCACCTGAATAAATACTTCTGATATTCTGTACATTACATGTTGTACAAGTTAATGGCATTCATATTGCTGCATGACAATGTTTTAACTTTCTCTATTGATTAATAAGCCTGCTAATCATTCTGTAATTGAGGACTCAACCAGAACATGTTATAAAATAATTTACACAATATTTCAGCCAGCAAACCCCCCCTGTTGCAGGGATGTCGCCTCTTCTCACGGCGAAAAATAGTCCTTTCTTGTCGGAAGAACAACTTGCCATGGCTTTGAACCTGATATTTCCATAAAGTAGACTTTCTTTTGTCCATTTCTGCTCGCTTGTGGCTCATCAGTAGCAAGTGAACTGCAACCAAGTTCCCCCCGCTACGGCACGGCCCAATTGTCAAAAAGGAAGTGTTTGCGTTAATCACTCGATAAAAAAATGAGTGCCGTTATTGAAAGCCCTAATAATAATATATTATTTTTTATATCGTTTTGCTCTTCTTTTTTTTTTTTTAAATCCATCCATCCATTTCTACCGCTTGTATTCTCTGGGTTGTGGGGGTGGCTAGAGCCTATCCTAGCTGTATTCAGGTGGGAGGTGGGGCACACCCTGGACAAGTCGCTACCTCATGTCAGCTTTTTTAAATGGTTATTATTGTACAGTGTAACACAGGTCGTATACCAGTGGTGGTTGCTGGTCTTTCAAGTAGGGGTAGTTCATTTTCAGCTCCTCTCTAAACACAAATAAAGTCTCCAATAACAGACAAGATATAAAGATGCTAGATTTCACAAAGAATACGTCACTTACAGGATTGTAAAATTCTCCATAACGGGGAACCACCAAATTTTTTTTTAACAATTTTAAAAAGTTGAAAACATTCTAGCTGGCACACATTTAGTCAATGAAATGCAAACATAAAAGTACACATTAGACTATTTATTAAATATATTTTAGATTAAGTTGAGATTCCCTTGCAGTCTTATTGAAATCACCCCTGCCCTATACCCAAATCCCCTACAAGTTTCTGGCATGTTAGCACAAGGGGGCTAAGGGAATTCAGCAAGTCAGATCCATCACTTCGGGACAAGGATTGGTTCTAGTCGGGCTCCTGTGCAAAGCGGCGGAAGGAGCTGCCGCCCCACGGCCCAAGTCGCCAGCGCCAAGGTGCGGGTGGCGCCTCGGTTGAATATTTGCACATTTTGTAGATCTCTGTCCATGGGTATATTTCTAATAAATTAAAGTATATCCACATCACGGATATGCTGCCTCTGCTCCAGACAATAGCATGCGTCTTACTTACGTCATCTCAACATCCTGTTTTGGAATTGCCGTTTCGATGGCTGAATTTTCAGGGCATCACTAGTCAATAGTGCGTAAATAATAGGCTATATATACTGTATATTCATACAACGTATTAATTTAATCTGTTTTCACTTAAAAGACCCTCATTTGTAAGGCTAGCAGCTTTTATTTTGTCATTGTTGTGTCCGGTCAATCAATATGCTGTTTATTATTGTTCATTTTTACCCGTGTCTGGAAAAAAAATAGCCCCGATGTTCTTTTCCGAGATATATATTTAAACAATGTAGATTTTCAGAAGATTAATCTTCATAGTTTTCAAGGGGGCTGGCGCATGGAGGGCTTTATTTGCATCTAAACAGAACGTCTCCACAAACAAACCACTTGCAACATAATCAGAAAGAGGGTTCAAAATAAGACTGTGGAGCAAAATTTACACCAAAGCATAATACATACATATAATACAGACAACATTTAACTAAATTAAATGTAGCTTAGAATCCTCACAGTTCACCTTTAAAAATTTATATTTGCACATTTTACCATAGAGGCATAGTAGAGTAGACATACGACTAACAACAAAAGGCGGGTCTCCAGGCTCTGGAATTTCTTCTGGACAATTGCTATCAATGACTTAAGAAAATAGATCAAATCAAAATGGCCCACGAATCAAGTTTGGACACCACTGGTTTACACTATTACATCGACATGCTACTAAAAGGAATAGTCTATGATCTCTCAACACTGTTTTACAGGCAAATACATCTGTTTTCCCTAAGGTGGTAGAGAAAGTCTGGTCTCCTACTGCAAATAAAGGTTTACTTAGACTTGTCAAGCAAAACAAAACAAAGAAAAAACAACAACCCATTGCTTCTTTCTCTCGTCATCAGGAAAATGCACAAGCTAGCAACTCGGAAGCAAATCACCCGGAGAGGCACATCAGCAAGTCAGACGGGGGGCCAAGGGAGTTACGAAGAAGAATATTTGGCTGCGGAGTGGTCAGGGATCGGCAGAATTTATTTTGATAGCCATCTGCTGGTGGACTACCTTGTTAGGAAACAGCTTTTTTGTTCCATATAATTAAGAAATTGGCCCATGGAGTTATTTTGTTCTAAGCATTGCCATGCTAAGATTGGGATTTAAATTCATTTTCATCTTACAACTGACCTAGGCAAAATACGGCCCACGGGCCAGATACAGGTCAAAAAGTATCCCACATTGTTTATATATACACATATATACATACAGTATATATATACACCGTAATTTCCGGACTATAAGCCGCACCTGACTATAAGCCGCACCAGCTAAATTTAGGGGAAAATACAGATTGCTCCATATATAAGCCGCACCTGACTATAAGCCGCAGGGTTTTGATGTGTAATTACCGTAGTATATAGGGGTTCCTGCTACCACGGAGGGGATTGTCGGGACAGAGATGACTGTTTGGGAACGCAAAGCGTCCCATTTATTAACAATAAATCTTTCAATCATTCAATCAAACTTTCACATCTTTGACATGGCGAACAGCATTCGTGCAGAGTACAAATAATACAACGGTGCAAAGTAATACAAAGTGCTCGCCTGTACGTTATCAAAATAACCAGTATTTGAAAAGTCAGTCTTTAATCATTGTGTCATCGTCTTCCTCCTGCCTACTAAAACCACCGAAATCCTCTTCGTCGGTGTCGGAGAAGAACAGGCCGTAAATAAGCCGCACCCTTGTATAAGCCGCAGGGACCAGAACGAGGGTAAAAAGTAGCGGCTTATAGTCCGGAAATTACGGTACACACACATATTATACAAACATACACACCGGCCCTCAGACAATATATAATATTGTGACATCGTGAGAAGAAGAATTGAAAAAAATATATTCACATCCAAATTACCGTATTTTTCGGAGTATAAGTCGCTCCGGAGTATAAGTCGCACCGGCCGTAAATGCATAATAAAGAAGGAAAAAAACATATAAGTCGCACTGGAGTATAAGTCGCATTTTTTGGGGTAATGTATTTGATAAAACCCAACACCAAGAATAGACATTTGAAAGGCAATTTAAAATAAATAAAGAATAGTGAACAACAGGCTGAATAAGTGTACGTTATATCAATGGTCCCCAACCACCGGTCCGTGGACCGATTGGTACCGGGCCGCACAAGAAATAATTTTTTTTTTAAAAAAAGTTTTAACTTTTTTATTTTTTATTAAATCAACATAAAAAACACAATATATACATTATATATCAATATAGATCAATACAGTCTGCAGGGATACAGTCCGTAAGCACAAATGATTGTATTTCTTTATGACAAAAAAAAAAATACAAAAAAATAAAAATAAATACCATACCACCCGGTCCGTGGGACAAATTTTCAAGCGTTGACCAGTCCGCAGCTACAAAAAGGTTGGGGACCACTGCGTTATATGACGCATAAATAACCAACTGGGAACGTGCCTGGTATGTTAACGTAACATATTATGGTAAGAGTCATTCAAATAACTATAACATATACACTACCGTTCAAAAGTTTGGGGTCACCCAAACAATTTTGTGGAATAGCCTTCATTTCTAAGAACAA
Organism: Entelurus aequoreus; assembly: GCF_033978785.1. NCBI lineage: Eukaryota > Metazoa > Chordata > Actinopteri > Syngnathiformes > Syngnathidae > Entelurus > Entelurus aequoreus. The sequence goes on along the minus strand of NC_084742.1, from coordinate 37,382,985 downwards.
GAATAGACTGTCGAGTTTCAGATGAAAGTTCTCTTTTTCTGGCCATTTTGAGCGTTTAATTGACCCCACAAATGTGATGCTCCAGAAACTCAATCTGCTCAAAGGAAGGTCAGTTGTGTAGCTTCTGTAACGAGCTAAACTGTTTTCAGATGTGTGAACATGATTGCACAAGGGTTTTCTAATCATCAATTAGCCTTCTGAGCCAATGAGCAAACACATTGTACCATTAGAACACTGGAGTGATAGTTGCTGGAAATGGGCCTCTATACACCTATGTAGATATTGCACCAAAAACCAGACATTTGCAGCTAGAATAGTCATTTACCACATTAGCAATGTATAGAGTGTATTTTTTTTAAAGTTAAGACTAGTTTAAAGTTATCTTCATTGAAAAGTACAGTGCTTTTCCTTCAAAAATAAGGACATTTCAATGTGACCCCAAACTTTTGAACGGTAGTGTAGAACATGCTATACGTTTACCAAACAATCTGTCACTCCTAATCGCTAAATCCGATGAAATCTTATACGTCTAGTCTCTTACGTGAATGAGCTTAATAATATTATTTGATATTTTACGGTAATGTGTTAATAATTTCACACATAGTCGAAATACTTATACTCGCTCCTGAGTATAAGTCGCACCCCCGGCCGAACTATGAAAAAAACTGCGACTTATAGTCGGAAATATACGGTACGATTCTTATACATCATGATTCAGAATGCATCGGAAATTTTCAATAATCACTTTTTAAAAAGACATTAAAGCCATATTCTCAGTTATTCGCTACGCGTACAGTTTGTCAAGTAATTGCCTCTGTAGAGTTTTGTTTCAGTAAGCGGCGGGTCCGGCACGCTGCTAAAGTTACCGAGCTAGCTTTAGAGGTCGGTAATGTTTCTGTATGAAAGAGAAAACAATAGAGTCAGCCCCGTCTTTGCTGATTGCAAATGTTTGGGCACACTTTGGATTTTACAATTTTCCCCGACAAGGAAGAGTAATACAACATTTTTTGAGGGAATTGGTCGACTGCCAAACGTTGATGTCGTGCAAGTTCAGTATAAAGAAAGGACAATGTCATATTTAAAGTTGTGGAACTTATCAACAACAACTATGCATCCCCGGCAGAATTCATTTAGTGCAATATCAACTTGGTCATTTTATTAGTTACCATGGTTGTTAACAATAAATCGATGCGACTGGATATCCAATTCGAGAAGTGGCTGGTTCGGTTACGGCAGTTACAGCCCCGTCAATCAATAAGATTCAGTTGTGAATCTTTAGGTTACTTGAGCATGGACACATAAACCGGTTATCGCGACGAACTAGAAAACATTTGACGTTTTTTGTCTTTAAAATGACGAGAGCCAGGGTTGTCCATGAAAAAAGTGACTGAAGACGAGAATAGATGTAGATACATGGACCGGGAGTCACGCGAGACTAGCAATCAGTAGACAGTTTATTTTTGAAACAACACGAGAATCGCAGCTGCCCGCCAAATAATTACCTGCAAGATATGTAAGCGCTACACCTCGGACCTTCTCCGTGCTGTGCCATCCATCAATACTGCAACATTCAAAAAAAATAATGTGTCCATCAAAAAACATTAACCAAAGTATCGAATCGTTCATACATCGTATCGAATCTTAATGAATCGGTCATACAACAATCTAATCGTATTAAATCGTCCATATACTAAATCGAATTGCATCGAATCGTTCCGTTTTATAAATAAATCGTTTTTGAATCGTATCGGAATCCATCAATCGAGATGGGAATCGAATCGTCCATCACAAAGAGATTTACATCCCTATTAGTTACTCACCTTCTGAATTGTCACTCCAAGAATAGGAATCCAATCAAATTAAATTGTAAGTTGATGTAAGATTCTCAACCTAATAAAAATAATGAGTTACAAACTTCTGCACTGCCAAAGTTAGCGTATTCGTTATTATTGTGTTTACTGTTCAAAAAAGTATTTTTACACTTGTACAACCATTAGGCGCCACGCAAATCAGGAAAAACTGCTATACGAATTACTCAAGTGAAGCACGTGTATTTTCTAGTTTCTGGATTTTGTATTTTTACACTTGCATGACGGAACGTTAAATAGCATGTTTTATTATTTTTTAATAAACTACGAATGACTTCTTTTTACACCATAAAAGCAATATTTTGACCATGACTACTTTTATTTAGATTATATTGCTTGTTTTGAAATTTGAACATTACAGCACTTTATTTTGGCAATGGCAAAGCAATAATTGCACATGTTTGGTCTATTATAGCAAAACATACAGTACAACATACAGTAATAGCTTAATTTTACTATATTGTTAGTATCGTTCCTGTCATAAATTAGCGATATTTTAATGGCTACTACCACCTTGACCTCTTGTGACCAGAAATTAGTGACCTTATAGTTTCGGCGTACTGACACAGACTGACTGACTTACTGAGGTAATGTTTACAAAGCTTAAAGTGCTCTTGCTTGGCATTTTGCAAACAAAACAGGTTCTCCAGCATGCCTCACTTTGTGCAGGAGAGATATTATCCACAGTAGCACTACAAATATATAGCGAATGAGATCCAATATGAGAATATATTTAAACGTAGTTTTATTCTTGCGTTATGCATTGGTGTAAAAGTGCACTGCATCATACTTGTTGGTGTTTCTAATATGTCGCTCCACCTAATACTAATAATACCTAATAATATATTTAAAACTGCTAATAGTAAGCATGTTTTGGAACGCAACGCCAATCGTCTAATTTAGATAGAAGAATTAGTGTTATTTTTATTTCAAAATGTGCACCTATTGTAATGGCTGCTCACCATCATGCATACTTTATCCACGTGATGACATCACGCCTCGGCAGGTGTCTTAGGCTAATTTAGCAAAGATAAAACTACACGTGACACATAAATCGCTTTGTTGTAAGTAAACTACAAAAAAATAGCATATTCGTTTCATTATTTCCTTATTTTAAGTGATGAAAAAACATGAGTGCAGTTTTAAACAGTTTTATTCTTGCTTTATGCATTGGTGTAAAAGTGCACTACATCATACTTGTTGGTGTTTCTAATACGTTGCTCCGCTTAATAAAATTAATAAGACAAAGAATGTATTTAAAACTGCTAATAGTAAGCATGTTTTGGAATGCAACGTCAATCGTCTAATTTAGAATGATTTTGTGTTATTTTTATTTGAAAATGTGTACCTAATGTAATGGCTGCTCATCCATCCATCCATCCATTTTCTACCGCTTGTCCCTTTCGGGGTCGCGGGCGGCTGCTGACCGTCATGCATAATTTATCCATGTGATGACATCACGCCTTGGCAGCCGTCTTAGGCTATCCACCCATCCATTTTCTACCGCTTGTCACTTTTTTTGGAGTCGCAGGGGGGTGCTGCAGCCTATCTCAGCTGAATTTGGGCGGAAGGCGGGGTACACCCTGGACAAGTCGCCATTCATAGTTAATATTGTAAATCCCACATTCTTTATTTTCATGTACATTCTGGGTGTCTCATTCAGTAAAAAAATGTCAAATCCCATTCCGTTTTTTAAGGCGGTCTGTCATAACGTTTTTAGCTTTCAATCATTATTGTGAGGTTTTGTATTAGCGTTCCTAAAAATAGATACATCGGCCCCCAGACACACTTTTTTATCTAAATCTGGCCGAGTCAAATAATTGCCCAGGCCTGACCTAATGTAATGACTGCTGACCCATCTATCCATCCATTTTCTACCGCTTGTCCCTTTTGGGGTCGCGGGCGGCTGCTGACCATCATGCATAATTTATCCATGCGATGACATCACGCCTTGGCAGCCGTCTTAGGCTATCCATCCATCCATTTTCTACCGCTTGTCACTTTTTTTGGGGTAGCAGGGGGGTGCTTTGATTGATTGATTGAAACTTTTATTAGTAGATTGCACACTGAAGTACATATTCTGTACAATTGACCACTAAATGGTAACACCCGAATACGTTTTTCAACTTGTTTAAGTCAGGGTCCACTTAAATTGATTCATGATACAGATGTATACTATTATCATAATACAGTGATCACACAAGATAATCATCAGAGTATATACATTGAATTATTTACATTATTTACAATCCGGGGTGTGGGATATGGAGGGAGGGGGGCGGGGGGGTTAGGTTTGGTTGGTATCAACACTTCAGTCATCAACAATTGCATCATCAGAGAAATGGACATCGGAACAGTGTAGGACTGACTTGGTAGGATATGTACAGAAAGTAGTGGACATAGAGAGAGATCAGAAAGTATAAGAAAAAGTGTCTACATTTGATTACTAACTACAAAAAAAATAGCATATTTTTTTCATTATTTCCTCTTTTTAATTGGTGAGAAAACATGAGTGCAGGTCATTACGATGGAAAAATATACCTAATGTTATGTCCGCTCATCATTATAGTGCAATTTGTCCACATGATGACGTCACACGAAACCTTTAGCCTATGCAGCTAGTTTAGGCTAATATAGCCAAAACTGACACACACGACGATATTTTATTCACGTTAACTCGCCTGTCATTGAATTTAAGCAGTTAATTAAGTGAATGTTAGTATATTCGCCACAACAAACGAACTATTTAGAGTAAAATTACCAACTTTTCAGTGGGTATAGCTTGCCATTAAACAACAACACGCATGTGACATTACAAGCGAGCTAACTTTCAGTAATATTAATGTTTTAAAATGACAATTGGCATGTTTAAGTCGCTTTAAAACTGCTTTAGGTAACAATGTAAGTTTTAATACACCTGCTGCTGACTTTTGAGGCCCTTCCTGATTCTTTGACTTACCTGGGCTCGACACCAGGTATTTCCTCACCGGAAAGCAATGCCCATCGTAAGAAAACGGGCTAAAAAAAAAAAAAAAAGGTTTAAAGAAATAAAAAATAAAAACTTACCTAAAAAGGTTGTAAAGAAAAAAATCCGGATGTTCGGCGAGATTGTCCAAACAAGAGTTGCGAAATTGGTAGGGGGTGAAAGTGGGAGGAACCATCCAATAGACAAGGTATGAGACTTGGTGGTGCTTCTCAAGAGACGACCGCCCCGGCAGAAACAATATAAACTCCCCTCTGGGTTTGGAAGTACAAAAATAAATACACACCAAGAGTCCTCCTGTGGCGTTTGTTTTTGCTGCTGCTGCCCCGGTAAGAGAGTCGGCAGCAATGGTGGCTCGCCTCGTCCACTTTCTTTCGGCACCTGAAATATTTCAACTGGATCAGAGATGTTTTGTGCAGCTACACGTTAAGCCACGCCCCTCCCTCAACTCTCTGTTTACTGCAGTGTGCCATGCTCGCTACACGACCGCGCACACGTACGCGCACGCATGCTCTCACATTCCAAATGTTTTTTATTTAAAAAGTTCCACATTCACAACATCTATTGCATGTAAAGATATTCAATAATTGCTATGGCTGCACCAGAGTGTCAAGGGAATGATTTAATTTGCATTGCTATTATATATGTATTTATTGTGAAGTGTATTCATTGCATACATAAAGCCCATCCATCCATCCCATCCATCCATTTACTACCGCTTATTCCCTTCGGAGTCGCGGGGGGCGCTGGAGCCTATCTCAGCTACAATCGGGCGGAAGGCGGGGTACACCCTAGACAAGTCGCCACCTCATCGCAGGGCCAACACAGATAGACAGACAACATTCACACTCACATTCACACACTAGGGCCCATTTAGTGTTGCCAATCAACCTATCCCCAGGTGCATGTCTTTGGAGGTGGGAGGAAGCCGGAGTACCCGGAGGGAACCCACGCAGTCACGGGGAGAACATGCAAACTCCACACAGAAAGATCCCAAGCCCGGGATTGAACCCAAGACTACTCAGGACCTTCGTATTGTGAGGCAGATGCACTAACCCCTCTGCCACCGTGCTGCCCCATACACAAAGCGTAATTAATAATACTTGTAGTCTAGCAACAATATTTAAATACGTAGATGATAAGAGAGAGGTGAAGAGGAAAACCAAACACCCATAGAAGTGGTGCATTTAAAATGTTTTATTTTAATATATTTTACATGCATAATTGAAAATATATTTAATTGTTTCAATTTTATGCAGATTTTAAAAAATAATATTTTTTTAATTGCACAAATATTTGTTATATATTTGGTCAAATTTTGGGACCAAAAAGGTTTAACCTATATAAATTGCATGTAGAAAGGCACCAAATACTTAAAACTAATCAGATGCAAGTGCAGATGATAGTATATTGCATTATGTTCAGGGGATGATGCATTAATAAAATAATCACACTGTAATGATTGGAAATAAAACAAAATAATACAAACATGGTCTTAAATTAAGACCATGTTTGTATTATTTTGTTATGTTTATTTTTATTTTATTTTATTTTATTTTATTTTATTTTATTTTATTTTATGTGAGAGTCCCTGCTCATTTTATCATACATTAAGAGTCCCTGCTCGTTTCATCATACATTAAGAGTCTTAATGTATGATAAAATGAGCAGGGACTCTCACATTAAATATAAACTTACTGTTGTTCTCTAGTAACCATAACTGAATTATTGTGTGGGCATATAGGATAATAGTCATTAAGGGTGCACAAAACAATCGATCCACATCCAAATCGCATAAAGCGTATTTAATGATACCTGTAGTCGAGCAACAATATTTAAATACGTAGATGATAAGAGAGCCTTTGCATGAACCAAATACCCATAGAAGTGGTGCATTTAAAATGTTTTATTTTAATACATTTTACATGCATAATTGAAAAGTGAAGTGAATTATATTTATATAGCGCTTTTTCTCTAGCGACTCAAAGCGATTTACATAGTGAAACCCAATATCTAAGTTACATTTAAACCATTATAGGTGGGCACTGGGAGCAGGTGGGTGAAGTGTCTTGCCCAAGGACACGACGGCAGTGACTAGGATGGTGGAAGCGGGGATGGAACCTGGAACCTTAAAGTTGCCGGCACGGCCGCTCTACCAACCGAGCTATACCGCCCCAAAATATATTTAATTGTTTAAATTTTATGCAGATTTTAAAAAATAATAATTTTTTAATTGCACACATATTTTAAATAGATTTGGTCAAATTTTAGGACCAACAAGGTTTAACCTATATAAATTGCATGTAGAAAGGTACCAAATACTTAAAACTAATCAAATGTGCAGATGATAGTATATGGCATTATGTTCAGGGGACGTTGCATTAATAAAACAATCACACTGTAAAGATTGGAAATTAAACAAACTAATACAAAGAGGGTCTTAATGTATGATAAAATGAGTTGGGACTCTCACATTAAATATAAACGTACACTGTTGTTCTCTAGTAACCATAACTGAATTATTGTGTGGACATATAGGATAATAGTCATTAAGGGTGCACAAAACAATCGATTGACATCCAAATCGCATAAAGCGTTTTTAATGATACCTGTAGTCGAGCAACAATATTTAAATACGTAGATCAGGGGTCACCAAACTTTTTGAAACCAAGGGCTACTTCTTGGGTACTGATTAATGCGAAGGGCTACCAGTTAGATACACACTTAAATAAATTGCCAGAAGTAGCCAATTTGCTCAATTTACCTTTAACTCTGTTATTATTAATAATTAATGATATTTATCTTTGTGGAAACACTGATCATCTTAATGATTTCTCACAATAAATATATATAGAAACAGATAAATATCAATATGCAACACTTTATTTTTATATTTTCTCTAAGTGCACATTTTTCAAATTGAACATTTTCAAATGATCACTTCAAAGACAGTCTTGGGAAATCACAATATCCCATTTTAACTAGCTAGCCACTAACATTTTTTAACAAATCATGAATTACTTTGCACCATGTTTGTACAAATAATAACTCATGTAAAATACAAAAGTAAACTCTCAAATTTTTAAATCATGTCACATTTTGAACTGGACACCAAATCTGTTATCTGTTTCTTTGTCAGTTAGTGGGAAGCCTGGCATTGCATGCTGTTAACTAGTGTGTTGTACTCTGGTGTGTAACTTGACACTGCAACTCTGAGTGAGTCTTGCAGATGTGCATCAGTGAGGCGTGTTCTGTGTTTGTTCTTGATTAAGTTCATGTCAGAAAAGGCTGATTCACAAAGATAAGATTGTTCCTCATTGTTTGCAGAACCTTCTTAATCTTTTGGACATATTTTCACAGCAATCTGGCCTTAAGCTTAATTATGATACATGTAAAATGTTAAGGATCGGAAATCTAAAGGGAACGTCCTTTCGAATGGAATGCAAAGTGCCTGTTTTGTGGACAGATGTACCAGTTAACATACTTGGTGTTGTTGTCCCAGAAAATCTGGAAGATCTAGGCTCAGTAAATTATGATAATCGACTAAGAAAGCTGGACAAAAGTATGCAATTATGGAAAGGGAAATCCCTAACCTTGTATGGTAAAATGTCCATTGCCAACTCGTTAATTATTCCTCAATTTATTTATTTGTTTTTGTCATTACCAGCTCTATCACAAAACTTTTTTAAGATTTATGAGGGGAGGGTCTTCGATTTTGTCTGGAACGGCAAACCAGAAAAGATTAAAAGAAAGGTTTTGTACAAAGAGTATGAATATGGGGGCCTGAAACTTCTCAACCTTGAAGCTATGTGTCTGTCTTTAAAAGCATCAATTGTTCCAAAGATGTATTTAAACATTGAGTGGTACACAAATGTCCATTGCCAACTCGTTAATTATTCCTCAATTTATTTATTTGTTTTTGTCATTACCAGCTCTATCACAAAACTTTTTTAAGATTTATGAGGGGAGGGTCTTCGATTTTGTCTGGAACGGCAAACCAGAAAAGATTAAAAGAAAGGTTTTGTACAAAGAGTATGAATATGGGGGCCTGAAACTTCTCAACCTTGAAGCTATGTGTCTGTCTTTAAAAGCATCAATTGTTCCAAAGATGTATTTAAACATTGAGTGGTACACAAATGTCCTGTTGGACAAAAAACATGTACTGTATCAAAAGAAATTGTATCCTTTTTTACAAGTGATCCCCTCCCAGAGAGTCTGCTGGGAAACATGGCGGGGTTCATAAAGGAAACAATCCACTCATAGTGGTGTTTTCAATTTTATGTTCCAGAAAAAAGAGACGATATTTTGCAGCAGTTAATATGGATGAACTCTAATATTGTAATAGATGGAAAGCCTTTCTTTTGGAAAAATATGTTTGAAAGAGGAATCCTTTTTGTCAATGATATTATCAATGAGAATGGTAAAATTATGAAGTATGATGAATTTAGAGCTATGTATGGTGATGCTTGCTCAAGCTTTTCATTTTATCAACTAACTGGAGTAATTGGGAAAAGATGGAAACAAATAATTAATCATGGAACTACTAAATTATTAGTTTGTAAACCTCTAATAAGAAATTGTAGTTGGCAAAAAGGAACTAAAATAAATAGAAAAATATATAATTTTTATTTAATAAAGAAATCTTTGAAGGCTGCCTTATACAACACAAATGGAAAATGGGAGGACTTTTTTGACTGCCCGTTGCCATGGGATGCCATATTCAAACTAATCTATAAAACCACTATCGATGTGCAAAATCGTTATTTTCAAATTAAAATTATTTATAACGTCTTACCCACAGGGAAAATGTTAAAATTATGGAATATGACAGAGTCAGATGATTGCCGATTTTGTTGTCAGGAGCCTGAATCCGCCCTGCATTTGTTTTGGTATTGTCATATTGTGTCTTTGTTTTGGGTGGAAGTTGAAAAAATGTGTTTAAGGATTGGTTTGTTTATGAAGCTTAATGTGGTTTCTGTTATTTTAGGAGAGTTCATTGACAATCATGATTTAGTCAATTTAATTGTAGTACTCGGTAAAATGTTTATTTTTAAGGCCAAAAACAGATATTCACTTAGTATTACTTTCTTTAAAACATTTATTCAGTATTTTCTAACTTTAGAAAGTTACATGGTTGAAAACGATAATAATGCCAAAAAACATTTAAAAAAAAGATGAGAAGTCCTCAAAGGCTTATTTTGAAAGTATAATTATGTTTATAGATTATATGATATCTGTTGTTGTGTTCCCTAATTTGAGTGACCTGGACATAATCTGGACTGTACATAAATGCTTATTTTGAAAATGTAATTTTGTTTATAAATTATATGCAATCTGTTGTGTTCCCTAATTTTTTTCTGTGTACATAAATGTTAATGATAAATGGGTTATTCTTGTATAGCGCTTTTCCACCTTCAAGGTACTCAAAGCGCTTTGACAGTATTTCCACATTCACCCATTCACACACACATTCACACACTGATGGCGGGAGCTGCCATGCAAGGCGCTAACCAGCAGCCATCAGGAGCAAGGGTGAAGTGTCTTGCCCAAGGACACAACGGACGTGACTAGGATGGTAGAAGGTGGGGATTGAACCCCAGTAACCAGCAGCCTTCCGATTGCTGGCACGGCCACTCTACCAACTTTGCCACACCGTGGCGAAGGTGTGTGTTGCTGAGTCCGACTTGGACATTATCTGGACTGGGCCTGGTTTAAAAAACCCTTTAAACAAATCTAATTTCATTGACAACCTGGTCTGTTGAAGATAAGGCCCTTTTTTAAAAAATAAAATAAAATAATATAAATAAATAAAAAACATTTTCTTGGATAAAAAAGAAAGTAAAACAATATAAAAATAATTACATAAAAAATAGTAATTAATGAAAATGTTAGTGGACCAGCAGCCTATACAATCATGTGTGCTTCAGGGACTGTGTCCCTTGCAGATGTGTTGTCTATGTTGTGGGAACCAGAATATTGGTAGCAGAAAGAAATAACCCCTTTTGTGTGAGTGGGTGTGGATGAGTGTGCATCGGGGAGGTTGTTTGGGTTGATGCACTGATTGAAAGTGTATCTTGTGTTTTTTCTATGTAGATTTATTTTATTTTTTTATTTAAAAAACTTTTTTTTTTTATTTTTTTTTTTTTATTTTATTTATTTATTTATTTTTTTTTAGAACAGGCCCGCGGGCGACTCATCTGGTCCTTACGGGCGACCTGGTGCCCGCGGGCACCGCGTTGGTGACCCCTGACGTAGATGATAAGAGAGAGGTGAAGAGCAAAAAAGTGACAAAAGTAATAACAGGCTCTTTGCCTTTGCTTGAACCAAACACCCATAGAAGTGGTACATTTAAAATGTTTTAGTTTAACATATTTTAAATGCATAGTTGAAAATCTATTCAATTTTTTCACTATTATGCAGATTTAAAAAAAATAATAATAATAATTGCACAAAGATTTTAAATATATTTGGTCAAATTTTAGGACCAAAAAGGTTAACCTATATACATTGCATGTAGAAAGGCACCAAGTACTTAAAACTATCAAATTTGCTTGCAAATGATAGTATATTGCATTATGTTCAGAGGATGAGGCATTAATAAAACAATCACACTGTAATGATTGGAAAAAAAACAAAATAATACAAACGGGTCATAATGTATGATAAAATGAGCAGGGACTTTCATATTGAATATAAATTTGCTCTGTTGTTCTCTAGTAACCATAACTGAATTATTTTGTGGACATATAGGATAGTAGTAATTAAGGGTGCACAAAACAATCGATTCACATTCGGATCGCAATTCTTATTCAGCCTGATTGTAATTTAAAAATATATATATATATATAGTATATGCTTATTTTTTGTTTTTTTAAAGTAAGAATCACTTTTTAAAAATCTGTCTTTAGGCTTTCTCCATGCAACGAGAAGGAGCTTTCCTTACCTGCAACCTGTTTTAAAAAGTTAATTCTAATTTTTATACCAAATAATACATTGCGAGTATCAGTTTGAATTGAGAATCGTGTTGAATCGAGAACCGATTCTGAATCGAATCATCACCCCAGGAATTGGAATCGCATCGAATTGTTAGGCGCTCACAGATTCACACCCCTAAAATTAATTACCAAAGTGCTTTTACACTTGCACTACAAATGTCAGCCAAGCTATTCCATAATGCTGGTTATATAGAAAGCACAATTCATTAGGTCACTTTGTCAGTTATGCAAATTATAGTCCATTTCCCAACAACTAACATAGTTTATGCACAAAGCAAACAACAACATGCTACCCAGGGATATACGACACATTCTCTCAACAAGAGAGGAGAAATACAACCTAAGGCAAGTTGTAACTCGAAACTTTTGTACACAGGCCCCACACAATAGAATAAATTATAGAACAGACTGAGCAAACTCCAAAAATTTGCTAACGAGTAATTTTAAGAAACAGTATTCAAGCATGACGTTTACAAGGTATAAGGAAGAAGAAAAACACTGAATGACTTTGTCTGATATCATCATTGCTAACTCTTTTATTCTCTGATTATAAAGACATACGCAATTCTTATTTCCTAGTCTAATAATTATCAGTTTTTTATACTCTGTTTAATGATAAGACATTAACTATCATTGTCTGTCAATGCATGGGAACATATCCATCTATATCCAGCAATTGATTGTAATAGAATTGATATGGTAATGATACAAAAGGTTATTGAAGAAATTCAGAACCATTAATGTACAGTACATCAGTACCCATCATAGCAAATTCCCAAACAGAAGGAAAATAGTTAAAGTTGCGCCGATTTATAAGACTGCAGACAAACACTAGTTTACAAATTACAGACCTGTTTCCTTACTGCCAACATGATATATAATTATTGAAAAACGATTTAATAACAGATTGGACAAATTCATAAACCAAAAAATATAGAACACTTGCGGAGAACCAACATGGATACAGAGCCTATATTTCAAAATGTATGGCATTAATCGAAATAACTGTAGAGATTACAAATGCATCCATCCATCCATTTTCTACCGCTTGTCCCTTTTGGGGGAAGGGGGTGCTGGAGCCTATCCCAACTGCACTCATGGCGGAAGGCTGGGTACACCCTGGACAAGATTACAAATGCAACAGATGGTAAACAGAGAACACGCAAAACATTTATTTATTCAATCAAAAATATTGAAATTCAATGATTTGGTGACTTTGCAAACAACTAAAATTATGCATAAAGCAAACTATAATCTGCTGCCCAAAAGAGGAGAAATATAACCTCGGAGCTAATCCCAATTGAAAACAATTTGTGTGCATGTACAACACTGAAAACCTTTAGTATATCAGTATGTGGAGTTTAATTGTGGAATGGATTAAGCAAAGAGGTCAAACAATGTAGTTTAAGAGGCCGTTCAAACTCAAAGTGTTTATAAACACATCATTCTTCTTCTATGTACTTTGTATACAAAGCACAAAGAATAATAATGATGATGAACATTTTGAAAGTATTAAAAATCAGATAATCTCATTTATCTCACTACGTGAGTTACAATTTACTTTACTATTTATTTTGCTGTTGTTTTTTAGAATTGGATTATTCATGGAGTAAATTGTGTACAAATGGAGAGAGGGATGTGAATAAAAGTGTTAGTAATTTCTATGATATGAAAAAGAGGTAGTATTAAATACGCTCTGCTTCTTCTTACTCCTTTTTGAACATGTTGAAAAGAGAAACTGGGAATTGTCACATATCATGTTGTGACTGTATGCATGTTTGAAATAAATCTAAACCATATACCATTTTTATAAAAAGTTATATCTGATTTACTCATTTATTTATGAATGATTGTGTTTTAAAAATTTTTTTTTTTCCGCACTATACTCCTACCGCAGCCTCCAGACCACACATAAAAAGCACCGGTAACGTTCAACCTCAGGGCCTCAGGCTGGAGAAGACCAGGAGTAAAGCCACGCACCCATTAGGAGACCAGGGGAAGCTGAGGGCCTAGCACAAGACCAGCACTTCTGGAGGGAACGAGTCAGCTGACTGGCTCTGCACACGGTGGCATCCCTGCTGCCCCTTACAAGAGCTCCAATGAATAATACATGAATACCAGTGTTGGGTTAGTTACTGAAAACCAGTAACTAGTTACAGTTACTAGTTACTTTATTTCAAAAGTAACTCAGTTACTAACTCAGTTACTTACACCAAAAAGTAATGTGTTACTGTGAAAAGTAACTATTTAGTTCCTTTTTTTTTTTTCTTCTTTTTTTTTTTACAAGCTCCCATTAATGCCCTTTTAGCCTTCATTTCAGTACTGTTATTGCACTGGAGAATAATACAATCTGTTGATCAACTGGACATGCATTTGCATCACTGAACTCTGCTAAGCAATGTGGTCTACATACAACACACAAAGATATGTTTCAAAGAGCCAATTTATTTCAGGCCAGAACAAATTGACAAAACTATTTTAAATAGCTGCAACATAACATACATAAGTAACAAACAGCATAATAACAACATAGCTGTAAACCTGGCTTCACCTAAGGAAGGCACACGTAACATACACAAAGCCTAACCAAGCAGATTTGAATTGTTGTTTTGGGCAGTATACGGGATCTTTGATCCAAGACACAACTTACATTTAACTAAAATGTTGTTTTCTTTGTGCTCGACTAAAAAAAGAAGTGAGAATATCTCTATGTTAAGACACTCGCGACTGCAGCTCCGTTGTAAACACAGACAGGCCCCCCCCCCCCCCCTCCTCTCCCCTACCCTACCCTACCCACACCCATACCCACACCCAGACACACACAAGCGCGCCTCCGGCTTGTGACACAAGAGATTCAGAAGGACGACACTGCAGCACTCCAATAAAACACACTCAGATCTTCTGTTTCTAGCCGATACTACATAAAAAATAATGTAAAATAACGCAGTAACACATCATGTAGTAACGGTAACTGAGTTACTGAATATAAAAAATAACACGTTAGATTACTAGTTACCACCGAAACTAACGGCGTTACAAAGTAACGCGTTACTGTAACGCCATTAGTCCCAACACTGATGAATACTGAGGCAGAGTTATATCTACTTTTGTTGAACGCATTGTTATATGATGATCTACGCTACTCTGTATTTTACTATCATTTTTACCACATTTCGCTGCATCCATCTCTTTCAAGCGTGTCATTTAATAGTGCAGCAGATGAGTAAAACATTTGTTCAAATGGTGATACAAGCATGAAAATTAAGTCTAAATCTAAATGTTGAATCTAAATATAAATGTTAAATCTACAGTACAAGCCAAACGTTTGGACACACCTTCTCTTTCAATGTGTTTTCTTTACTTTCATGACTATTTACATCATTGATTGTCACTGAAGGCATCAAAACTATGAATGAACACATGTGGAGTTATGTACTTATATTGTATTATATTGTTATGTACCAATATTTTGGTACCGGGACCGAAATTATTTCAATACTTTTTGGTACTTTTCTAATAAAAGTGGACCAGAAAATACTGCATTATTGGCTTTATTTTAACAAAAAATCTTACGGTACATTAAACATATGTTTCTTATTGCAAGTTTGTCCTTAAATAAAATAGTGAACATACAAGACAACTTGTCTTTTATTAGTAAGTACTTTTCAGAGGCGGTATAGTACCGAATATGATTCATTAGTATCGCGGTACTATACTAATACCGGTATACGGTACAACCCTAGTTATACTATATGTAGTATATATTCTTTGACAAAATGTACTTTTTAAACATAAATAAATCAAAATGTATTTATTTAGCAACATAAAGAAAGCAAATGCAAGGGAAAGTAAAACCTAACGCATTCAATGTGTTTAGAATCCATGATTGTTATCAGTTAATGTTTAATTAATCATCTGATGATTCATTATCCAATTTCATTTTAAATTATTTTCATATGTATGTTTTGTTTGTACTTTTAAGCAGGCTATTCATGCTAAAATATTAAAGGGGAACTGCACCATGTCTTTCTCTTTTTGAACGTTCTAAATAATGAAAAACTGCGAGCAAGAGGAAGCTGAAAATGAAGGTTTAAAAAACGTGCGAAGAGGCATAGGAGAGGAAATCTGAGCGCTACAGAGATTTGGTGCAGGCCGGCAGAGAGATTGGGGGAGGCGGCAAAGGAGAGCCTCCTTTTGGATATGGAGCAAGAGGGAGGAGGCATCACAAAAGCATCACAAAAGATGTATGTAATCAATAAGCCTTTTACTCGTGTTTTTTATATAATGTATTTTTCCAAATGTGGCTATTTTTAATTTTTAAATAAAAACAAAAAAACAATTTGTTTTATTTTTTTATACTAACTTAAACATATTGTCATTTTATTTGATATATACTGCAACAAAAACACTACTCTTTAAAAGGCCGCACAATGAATACTATTGCATTCAAAATATGCATAATATGTATATTATTGCTTTAAAACGAGCTGCACAAGGCAAAAGAAACGACAATCAGTGTTTCAGTGGGTGTGCGATGGAGGGTTCTCACAATGTATCAGCACAGTCCAGCATTTCCCCAGGAAGTACTTGAAAGGCCCCCAACTCCATTTAAAGCTGTTTCCTTCCACGCACATTTCCTCGGGGGACGTATAAGACTTCCTTTTGAAATAATTACAAGTTTGGGAGCGTGGCAATAGGTTGACTTGCAGGATGGCAGCTTTGAAATAAATATGTTAGTGAAATTGACTAAACTTTATTTACAATGCATTTTATCGAATACTTTTTGTGTTTTAAACATGTTTTATCATAACGTTAACTTGCTGTTGTTGTGTGAGTCCAACATATTGCTTGATTTACTACAATTTTAATGTTTTTCTTTTGTTAAACTTTAAATTTCACCTAATATAGCCTATTTGTTTGTACACAGTATATTTATTGTGATATTTATATTTATTTGTCCAGGGACCGAGGATGAAAAATAGCTTTTTGTCTCATTATGGTGCATTTGCAGCAAGGGTAATTGCTTTCCCTGTCAAATAAAGCAATACATGAATCATTGCCACTCGGAGAGATTCAGAGCACTGGCTGCGTCCATAGCTGTACTATGTTGAAACAAAGAAGCATTCAGCCGGTAGTAAACGTGTTTGCTTAGTATTGTTGCAATCTTTCCCAAAAATCCCTTTTTCAGCATGACACTACCAACTGTCCATCCATTTTCCTACCACTTATCACACTCCAGGTCGCTTGCAACAGACGACATTCACACACCAGCATGTAATTCTATTTTATATGACATTAATACGCATCGAGCACCTTTTTTGTACAGTTTCACTCACTTTTTTCACCTTGACAGTCAGCAGTATAGCTGAAAAATGACTGTTGTTTTTACTAATATCATTATTATTGCAGACCCGGGATGTCCTTTGGATGACTTCACATGACCATGTGCCAACAAACCATAGTGTATTGGTATAAATGACTCTTTGTTTCACGAATGCATTTTCAGTCTGAGACTCCAACATAAACCGGAATGAATTGATAATAAGAAACAAAATGAAACATTTTGTAAATTTCATGTCCTACTTCTGCAATAACAAACCCTTTTGGAGCTTTGCATTTTGGGAAATAACACAATAACAATATTAACAATAATAAAAGTCAGGCTACTTTGCTTGTTTTCTGCTGGCGGGGCATACTTAGTGTCCATTTATCTTTATTTTGATCATCTCTTTCGTGGAGAGGGTCGGCACATCTGCGGTCCCCTCCAAGGTTTCTCATTGTATCCCATTGGGTTGACTTTTTTCTTGCCCTGATGTACGATCTGAGCCGAGGATGTTGTTGTGGCTTGTGCAGCCCTTTGAGACACTTATGATTTAGGGCTATATAAATAAACTTTGATTGATTGATAATTGATACTAATATCATTGTTATTGCAGACCCCGGATGTCCTTTGGATGTCTCCACATGACCAACAAATCTTAGAGTATTGGTGTAAATGACGCTTTGTTTCCCGAATGCATTTCCAGTCTGAGACTTCAACATAAACCGAAATTAATTGATAATAAGCAACAAAATGAAACATTTGATAAACTTCATGTGCTACTTCTGCAATAACAAACCCTTTTGGAGCTCTGCATTTTGGGAAATAACACAATAACAATATTAACAATAATAAAAGTCAAGCTACATTGTTTGGTTTTCTGCTGGCGGGGCATACTTAGTGTTCATTTATCTTTTTTTTGTTTGTTTGTTTTACTGCAGAAAAAAAGAAGATGACATCAGCATAATTCCTCCCTTTGGCACTTGACCATCTTACTTTGGTTGTGGAGCGCAGCCAAAAGGGGTGACGGTGAAAAATGTCTCTATGCAGTGTTGGCCTCAGTTGCCACAGTAGCTGCAAAGGGCAGAGAAAGAATGCAATGCTCAAGCTGCTATCGCAGGAAGCACTGTTGTGCTATTGTAGCATAATATTGTTTTTTTCAGTATATTTGAACTTTTACATTAATTAATTACATTGTTTTGTGCATGTGTGCGTGTGTGTGTGTTTGTGTGAATTACGGAGGCACTTAAAGACAAACCACCATTGTGACTCACATTCACAACAATGGATAATTTATTCTCCAATAAGCCCAACATGCATGTTTTTGGGACTGTCGGAAGGAAGAAAAGAATACTCACTAACTTGTAAACTCCACAAAGAGATTCCCCAACTGACATTCGAACGCCTCCTGACTGTAAAAAAGCTGACATGCTAGCCACTAACATTATGCAACCTGCAATACATCCATCCATCCATCCATTTTCAATACAATAAAATACTTTAATTTGGGTACAAACAAATTCCAACAACAAGACAATACAATACATTACAAGGAAATACAAAACAATGAAAAAAAAGGTATTTTTTTAGAACTGACTGCAGAATTTAGGAAAATTAAATATATTACAAACCTAAGCAAAAAAAACATGTACAGGCAATATAAAATACAAATAATTCACATTATGTCATGCAGTTATTTTTTCAAATCATCAAGCAGGCCAAAAGCTTTTAAAATTGTCACATGAATTCCAATATACACCTGCAACTCTTGCATTTTTTTTTTTATAAATAAAGAATAGCAAACATTCAGTAAGTACCGGTAAGTTGGGAGTTTAATTTTGAGAAGTACACAGAGAAAAGTCTCTAGGTGACGATAGCGTTTAGTGGTATGACTCTAATTGGTCTCTGGAGCATTAGAACACAGTCTTGAAGGTTCTGTATTTTTAAACTGTAAGTCGGACTGAACAACTCACCCATTCACCTCATTTTAAGACCCTCTACTCACCATTGGCAACTCAACACCACCCCGCTGGCCTCTGAGGGTTGCATGGCTTGTATCCTTTCTGGTATTTTTAGATATCCCATAAGAGTTTGCACCTTCCCGTGAGAACCAACACCTGCTGCGGCCATCCATTTGCCCGAAGCCAGACAACATTGTCTTCTAGAGCCCAACATTAGAATGTTGAATGCCACATCCAGACAGGTTTAGGACTTCTAGGATCTGCTTAATCAAGTGTCTGACTGTGCCCTTCCAGCTTTGACTCCCTTTCACCCAACAACACGCAATGTGATGGTTTATCCGCCGTCAGCACCCATGGGGCGCAGGCTCGGCGCTGTGTGCGCAGATGGAAACCCGAGGGACCCCAAACAACGACACAGGACTGCTGATGGAGCGACTGGAAAGAACAGCTGCTCCTTTGGCGACATCAACTAATTGGCATCTCGTTGACTTTAAAACGACCTGCTTAACCTGTTTGAGCGTAAAGGAGTGTTCTTGTGACATAACACCCTCCCGAAAAGAACCAACATGTTGAGTATAGAGTAGGGTACATACTATCACGATCAAAAGTTTACATACACTTGTAAAGAATATAATGTCATGGCTGTCTTGAGTTCTTTCCAATAATTTCTACAACTGTTATTTTTTTGTGATAAAGTGAGTGGAGCACATACTTGTTGGTCACAAAAAACATTCATGAAGTTTGGTTCTTTTATGAATTTATTATGGGTCTACTGAATATGTGACCAAATCTGCTGGGTCTAAAGTATACATACAGCAATGTTTATATTTGGTTACATGTCCCTTTGCAAGTTTCACTGCAATATGGCACTTTTGGTAGCCATCCACAAGCTTCTGGTTGAATTTTTGACCACTCTTCTTGACAAAATTGGTGCAGTTCAACTAAATTTGTTGGTTTTCTGACATGGAGTTGTTTCTTCAGCATTGTCCACACGTTTAAGGGATCTGAACAGAGATATTCAACGCAAAGATGCGCCTGTCTTCAGATCCTTCAGCAAGTTTTGTAATATGCACGGTCTTTCCCAGCTAATAGCGCTACCTACAAGGGTGTGTGATTCCACCCAATCAACCATAGATCTCATTCTCACTTCAGACCGGCCTAAAATAAAAAATAGTGGGGTCATGATCTGTGGTCTTAGCGACCACTATCTAACCTTCTGCACCCGTAAAATAGCTAAACCTAAAGCCAATGGCCACATAACAGCCCAATCCAGATCCCTCAAAAAATACTCCAATGACAATTTCAATTTAAAATTAGATGAGTGGGACTGGTCCCCTGTGCTTGCGAGCAACATGGTCGATGTTGCTTGGGATCGCTTCAAAACGGTGTTCCTAAAGATACTAAATGACATGGCTCCTGTGAAAACAGTCAGGATCAAAGCCCGCTCGGAACCATGGATGAATCCGGACCTATTAGCTGCCATAAAAGACAGAGACAGGAAATACTCTGAATACCAAAAATGTAAAACAGAAGTAGATAAACAACCCAATAATATCAACCTCAAATTACTCCTTTCAACTCTCAAAAAGCAATGCAATAAATTAAGAAATAAGTCAACCAACCTGACTAAACCCTTTAAAAAAAATTACATTAACGACAAAATAGAGGAAAACACAAATAAGCCACGTGAGCTCTGGAAAATTCTCAACAACCAGCTTCCTGGTTGCAGCCAGAAACTTAAAACAAGACTCACCAACATCAGCATCAAGGAGGGTGACTCCCTCATTACAGACAAAATGGAGGTAGCTAGCAGACTTAACATCTTTTTCACCAGCATAGCCGCAACTCTTGTCAACAAGCTGTCGCACCACTCTGGTCGCTTTGGTGTAGAACACATTAAAGCCTTCTACAGAAAGCTAGGAGTATCCAACGATGATTTCAAATTAGAAATGGTCACAGCTGATGAGGTGTTTAAAAAATTGAGCGCGCTCCACACTAACAAGGCCACCGGCCTTGATAATATTCCCTCCAGATTCCTCAGGGACTCTGCCTCCATCATTGCCCCCATCATCACGCACATAATAAACCTATCAATTACACAAGGCCAAGTACCAAAAGATTTTAAGAAAGCAAGAGTAACTCCCCTCTTTAAAAAAGGAAGCAAATTGGAACCTGGCAACTACCGACCTGTTTCTATTCTCAGTTCTATTTCGAAAGTAATGGAGAAAATAGTTTATGAACAGGTCGATAGTTACCTTGCCACTAATAAACTCATGTACAAATTCCAATCCGGCTTCAGAACTAACCACTCCACTGACACATGCCTTCTCTATCTGACCGACCACATCAAACATGAGGTGGACGCGGGCAAATACTGTGGCATGGTTATGCTGGACCTTCAGAAGGCCTTTGACACCGTTAACCACGCTATACTGTTGGATAAGCTCAGTGCAATCGGATTTAACAAAACCTCATGGAGCTGGATGCAATCTTACTTGGAGGGGAGGGAGCAGGTGGTAGAGGTGAACGGCACCGTGTCCCCCCCCTCTCGGTGAGCTGTGGAGTCCCCCAAGGCAGTATATTGGGACCTTTACTGTTTCTAATATACATAAACGACATGTCATCGGCATGCGACTGTGAATTGTTTTTGTTTGCGGATGACTCTGCCCTGCTGGTATCCGGCAAGGACAAGTCACAGGTGGAGAAAATCCTCAGTGCTGAGCTCTGTAGAACTTGCACCTGGCTCGCTGACAACAAGCTATCCATACACTTGGGTAAAACAGAATCCATCCTGTTTGGGTCCCACATCAACCTTAAGAAAGTCAATGACTTCACCATAAAAGTAGGTGACATTGTTTTCACCAGGAAAGATGAGGTCACCTACCTAGGTTCCATTCTAGAGGCTAACCTTTCCTGTGATAAAATGGCAACCAAGGTAATCAAAAAGGTTAACCAACAAACGAGATTTCTCTACAGAATTTCCTCTCTGGTCAACAAAAGCACCTTGAGGATTCTGGCGGGAACTCTCGTTCAACCCTTTTTCGATTACGCATGCACCTCCTGGTACCCTAGCACCTCCAAAACCCTCAAATCCAAACTCCAAACATCTCAGAACAAGCTAGTCAGGTTACTTCTAGACCTCCACCCCAGATCCCACCTCACTCCTACCCACTTCTCTAAAGTGGGCTGGCTCAAGGTGGAGGACAGAGTTAAACAACTTGCACTGAGCCTAGTCTATAAAATCCGCTACACCTCCCTGATACCGAAGTACATGTCAAACTACGTCCTTAACGTAAATGACCGTCATAACCACAACACCAGGGGGAGCTCCACTAACCACGTCAAACCCAGATTCCGAACTAACAAAGGTCTTAACTCATTCTCTTTCTATGCCACATCAATGTGGAATGCGCTCCCAACAGGTATAAAAGAAAGGGCATCTCTATCCTCCTTCAAAACCGCAATAAAAGTTCACCTCCAGGCAGCTACAACCCTAAACTAACACCCTCCCCGGATTGCTAATAATCAAATGTAAACAATCAAATGCAGATACTTTTTCTTATGCCTTCTGATCCCTCTCTCTCTCTCTCTCTCTCTCTCTCTCTCTCTCTCTCTCTCTCTCTCTCTCTCTCTCTCTCTCTCTCTCTCTCTCTCTCTCTCTATGTCCACTACTTGCTGTCCACATCCTACCCCCCCCCCCTCCACACCCCTGATTGTAAATAATGTAAATAATTCAATGTGATTATCTTGTGTGATGACTGTATTATGATGATAGTATATATGATAATATATATCTGTATCATGAATCAATTTAAGTGGACCCCGACTTAAACAAGTTGAAAAACTTATTCGCGTGTTACCATTTAGTGGTCAATTGTACGGAATATGTACTTCACTGTGCAACCTACTAATAAAAGTCTCAATCAATCAATCAAAAACTTTGGAAAGTCAATTCTAAAACCTTAATTCTAGCCTGATTTAGCCATTCCTTTACCACTTTTGACGTGTGTTTGGGGTCATTGTCCTGTTGGAACATCATCAGGCCGGAGGTTGGGTCTTAGGCACTGTTAGGTGTTCCAACAGGACAATGACCCCAAACAAACGTCAAAAGTGGTAAAGGAATGGCTAAATCAGGATAGAATTAAAGTTTTAGAATGGCCTTCCCAAAGTCCTGACTTAAACGTGTAGACAATGCTGAAGAAACAAGTTCATGTCAGAAAACCAACACATTTAGCTGAACTGCACCAATTTTGTCAAGAGGAGTGGTCAAATCTTCAACCAGAAGCTTGCCAGAAGCTTGTGGGTGGCTACCAAAAGCGCCTTATTGCAGTGAAACTTGCAAAAGGACATGTAACCAAATATTAACATTGCTGTATGTATACTTTTGACCCAGCAGATTTGGTCACATTTTCAGTAGACCCATAATAAATTCATAAAAGAACCAAACTTCATGAATGTTTTTTGTGACCAACAAGTATATTACTGTCACAAAAAAATAAGTGTTTTAGAAAGTTTTGGAAAGTCAAGACAGCCATGACATTATGTTCTTTACAAGTGTATGTAAACTTTTGACCACGACTGTATGTAATGTTTTATATTTGTTTAGACTATTTCTATAACAAGTATTTGTACTTTTGCATTATACGTGTATTGATATATTTTGTCTTTAAGTCAATGACCTGGAGAAAAGGGGAGCTAACATAAGTGAAATAAAGTACAGTGTATTAGATACACTGTAGTAATGAATAATTTTGCGGGTAATTACAGTGTTAAAAATAACGTTCAAAACATAAAACATTCTCATGCATTTTAATCCATCCATCCGTTTCTACCGCACCTGTTCAAGAAGTCGCATTAATGGTAAGAAGTATTTTATTTATTATTTGTTAGCTTCAGAATAACAATGGTATTAAAAAGAATAAGACTCTAAAAATGTTGGTCTTACTTAAAAATGCACGCATTTAGTTGTATTCAGTGGTAAAAAAATATTATATGGCTCTGAGGAAATACATTTTAAAATATTTGGCTTTCATGGCTCTCTCAGCAGAAAAGTTCCCGACCCCTGGTGTAGTTTAATCCATCCATCCATTTTCTACCGCTTGTCCCTTTTCAAAGGTGGACAAGTCGCAACCTCATCGCAGGGCCAACACAGATAGGCAGACAACATTTACACTCACATTCACACACTAGGGCCAATTTAGTGTTGCCAATCAAACTATCCCCAGGTGCATGTCTTTGGAGGTGGGAGGAAGCCGGAGTACCCGGAGGGAACCCACGCAGTCACGGGGAGAACATGCAAACTGCGCACAGAAATATCCCGAGCCTAAGATCGAACCCAGGACCTTCGTATTGTGAGGCACATGCACTAACCCTTGTGCTGCCATAGTTTTATCCATTATTATTATAATAGTCAAGCAGAGTGCTGTAGACTAGCTCAGTGTTGAGCATGGAGTGCAGTGGAGTCAAGTACAGCGGTATGTCAACTTAAGAGTGTTTTGAGATGAGAGCTGTCTCTCGGCTAATTTTTAGACTTTAAGTGGCTAACATTTGAGGGGCAAGAAATCCCTGCCATTAGCTGGCATTCGCCCAAAAACATCTGGTCTTACTTTCTAGCATTAGCTTTCAGCCCGAGATCGACATAACGATGTTTTTTTTATACCACAACGGTAAGAGAGAAAGCGAGTGTGAAGGACAGTGCTGAGAAAAGGAAGTGGATGATATTCATTGAATTCAAGAAATAAATCATTAAAAATACGACTGAGCGTGTAGCTAGCTAACTTTGTGAAGCCGTTGGAGAGTCGAGTCTGCACCATACCGAAGCAGAATGAGTCGATAATGCCAGCCAAGGATGTTAAAATTAAATCCAAATGGTGGACATTTATCCATGAAAATGTGGAGAAGCAGCTGCTGGTGTGTTTGACAGAGAAGCAGCCGGAAGGAGATATTGCAGAATTCTGCTCTCCGAGTTAAATACTGTATATTATTATGACATTACTTCAAAAAACTATGGTTTGAACTACTGTTTACACACTAAATATTCTCAAAAAATTAGTTTTAAATTTTTTAAATGTTAAAATTGTGCTGTTTTGAGAGGGCCAAGCACCAATTAAATTGAATTTGATTCATTTCTGTGGGAGACATTGATTTGAGATACAAGTGTTTTGAGTTAATGTGGAGTATAGTGTAGAGTAGAACAGACTTTCTAAAGGCCACCAAAAAAATATTTGTTTCTCAACTGTGGTCCAACTGGGCTGCAGCGGTTCTCAGTTGTATTCCCACCACTTGTGGCAGTAATGACAATATCAAACAGAAGAAGTCTGGAGCTAAAGTCAAAGAGAAGTTTCTTCAGCCCAAAAATTATAACTAAAGTGGTGAAGCTGTATTTTAATTTGCACTTTAATTTTATGCTCCTGATGGCTGCTGGTTAGCGCATTGCATGGCAGCTCCCGCCATCAGTGTGTGAATGTGTGTGTGAATGGGTGAATGTCGAAATACTGTCAAAGCGCTTTGAGTACCTTGAAGGTAGAAAAGCGCTATACAAGTATAACCCATTTATCATTTATCATTTATTTACAGTTTATTTAACAAACATATATCTTTTTACTATCTATCGTTAATTCAGTTATACCGTATTTATTTTAGCACTGTCTAATTGTACGCAAATTTACTTATGTAAGTATTTATTTATGAGTCAAATTTTTTGCAGTGTATTTGATGAGTAACTATTTTGTAATCAGCCTGGCCTAAGCCTTGATGTTAATCTATGTGATTAACACATGCTTTCATATCATTTGACAAGGTTTATCCTGTTAAACTGCAAGTAGTTTAGACATAATAATTAAATACGATTAAAATCAACAGTAAGATGATTCATCCTGTGTTAATGTTTAAGTGGGCCCAGGCTTCTCTGTAGTCGAAAATATGGGGCCCCGATATCAAAAAGGTTAAGAACCCCTGGAGTAGAATATACTGTAGTAGAGTACAGTGGAATAGAGTGCAGTGAAATAGTGCAACGTGGAGTAAAAGTAAATCAAAGTAGTTAAATATATGTACTTACACTGACAAGAATTTTTTTTTTCCGAATTAAAACAAACAAACACATAAATTACAGTAATGTGATTATTGTATTGGAAACTGTACATACATATACTTAAGACAAAGATGGCAAAAATTATTGCTATGTTACATAAAATCAAAAACTCTGTAAATCAAAAGGCTCTTAACATGTTATATAATTCTTTCGTACTCCCATATCTTAATTATTGTGTTGAAATCTGGGGTAACAATTACAAATCAAACTTCAACTCTGTGTTCTTACTTCAAAAGAAAGCGATTAGAAATTGTAAATTATGCGGATTATCATGACCATACCAATGCTCTGTTTATTAAATTAAAAACATTAAAACTGCACGATCTTGTTGACCTCAACACTGCTATTGTGACGTACAAAGCTTATAACCACATGCTGCCTCGGTGTCTACAGAAGAGGTTCAAACCCAAAGAGAATCCCTATGACCTCAGAGGTTCAGCTGTCTTTCAGAAAGCAAACATAAGAACGGGCTTAAAAAGTAGATGTGTTTCTGTCAGGGGGGTTCAACTTTGGAACAGCTTGGATGATTCCTTAAAATGTTCCAGTTCCATTCACACATTTAAACACTTTAAGACCAATGTCTTGAAAAAATATATCACTCTTGAATCAACACTGTAGTTAATACTATGATCAATGTTAATTAAAAACTAAATGTGAGATATAAATAATAATGGAAGTATAATTGTTTGTTTATAGTATATAATTGGTGCAAAGGTGTGTACACGGATATTTCACATGCCTTTACTGTGTATATAATTAAACTGTGTTTATGTTGTGTATAATGTGTATTTATAATATGTTGTACAAAGGACATTTCATAATTTTCGGAAGTTCATCTTTTACTTGACATTGTTTATAGGGTAGGCGCAATAAGTGTTCAACTTCAGCCTAAACCCTTTCGGTCTGCAACATTTTCATTTTCAATCTATGAATGTATAACTGTTTGTTTATTTTGTTGACCATTGACAGAAGAATAATAAACTAACTAACTAACTAACTAACTTGTGAAACAAACTGTATATTTGATCTATATGCTTCAATTAAAACAACAAACTTCCCCTACTTGGTTTCGGATAACACAATGCCATGCTCATGTTGAATTAACCACACCAGAGCATACAGTTTACTTTAGTGTGCAGCGTTGGCCTCGTGCCAAGTGAAAACAAGCCTGAGGGGAAACTAGTTAGACACTAATAATCAAATTGTCTGACTCTCCCCCTCCACTAGCCTCTACTAGCCAGTGCCAATATTATTTCCCACTGGTGCCATGTGATAAACGCTCCAATCAGAGTGCAACTGGAGTTCACACACTACTAATGAAGAGAGGCACTATTTATTTAGTGGGCGATTTGGCAGCGCTGCTCCATTCGTCATTCTTCATGCAGTGTCTTCCGAAAAGTCCACCCCTGACAAGAATTCAATACGGGACTGGGGGTGCGGGCGGCGGGGGGGGGGGGGGGGGGGGGGTGGGTGGGAGGGAAGGTGTGGCAACATTCCAAGCGGTCTCTGACTGAGGCTTGGAATGTTGATGCTGGATTTAGTCACATGTTAGCAGACAATATGACACATTTGTGCTGATATCATGGACAGTCAAAACACAAACATAACAGGGAAGGGATGGGTCGGATAACAGAGCGCAGACATTTTTTTCTATTTTACTGTACCTGATCAATTATTTAAAAGTTACTAATTTGTTCATCCATTCTTTTTCTCTATATATGTCCTCATTAGTGTCACATGTGAGCGACAGTATCTCAACTGACTTTTTTTGCTCTATGCTGTTTAACCTGTAAAGCACTTTGGTCCAATTTAAAAATTGTTGTAAACGTGCTATATAAATAAAGTTGCCTTGCCCAAAAGGCGGTGTAC
The DNA here is from genome assembly GCF_033978785.1 of Entelurus aequoreus. NCBI lineage: Eukaryota > Metazoa > Chordata > Actinopteri > Syngnathiformes > Syngnathidae > Entelurus > Entelurus aequoreus. The sequence continues at coordinate 37,354,899 of NC_084742.1, read as the reverse complement.
ACCCTGGACTGGTCAACAACCAATAACAGGACAGTTGTAGAAAAAAATAAACTCACACCTGTGGAGAACATGTAAATTCCACACACTGATGTTCCAATTGCAATTTAACCACCTACTCAGTGGCCTAGTGGTTAGAGTGTCTGCCCTGAGATCGGTAGGTTGTGAGTTCAAACCCCGGCCGAGTCATACCAAAGACTATACAAATGGTACCCATTGCCTCACTGCTTGGCACTCAGCATCAAGGGTTAGAATTGTGGGTTAAATCACCAAAAATTATTCCCGGGCGCAGCACTGCTGCTACCCACTGCTCCCCTCACCTCCTACGGGGTGAACAAGGGGATGGGTCAAATGCAGAGGACAAATTTCACCACACCTAGTGTGTGTGACAATCATTGGTACTTTAACTTTAACTTAACCCCCAATCACTGTGAAGCAAACATGCTAACCACTATTTAGAAATCCCATTAAAGGGGTCTTATGAGGAATTTTGTCTTTTCTGACAAGGCTTGAGACTGGCGTTAAACAAAACCAAAGCATCAAATCATAAGGTTCATGCAGTTTGGTGTGAGCTTGCACACGGTTTTAGTTGCCTCTGTTAGCAGGGTTTTGTAGTCTGGCTACGTCATGACGTCACAGCGAGGCGGACTCACTTATTTGGAAATGAAGTCAGGCCCTCAGCCAGAGGCCGTGAAGGTAGGATGAAGCATTATTTTCATCTAATCTTGGCATGCGCATAATAACTGTGCATCTGATTTTATGCATAGTCTTATTCGATCGGTGAATGTGCAGGTGTACCTGATGTTGTGACCGGGTGAATCTATACAGTGTTTATGAAGTTTATTTTCAGTGGTGTCTGGAAAAAAAATAGCGGCAACGTCTTCAAGATATCTTTTTAAACATTGTATATTTTCAAAAGATAAATTATTCTTTTGGAGAGAGTGCACAGGGCAGAGTGTCCGTCCTGAGACTGGAAGGTCGTGAGTTCAAATCCCGGTCGAGTCATACCAAAGACTATAAAATGGGACCCTTTGCCTCCCTGCTAGGCACTCAGCATTAAGGGTTGGCATTGGGGGATTGAATCACCAAAATGATTCCCGAGCACGGCCACCTCTGCTGCTCACTGCTCCACTCACCTCCCAGGGGGTGAACAAGGGGATGGGTCAAATGCAGAGGATAATTTCACCACACCTAGTGTGTGTGTGACTATCGTTGGGAGTTTAACTTAACTTTTAATTTGCAATCTGGGAACAGACGACAGACTCAACCAAGGACTGTGGAACATAATTTACAGCAAAACACATCTAAAAATATTATCTAGACCACAAGGAAGTGTTTTAAATGTTGACTGAAATCGTTATAGTTCCCATTTAATAAAATAGAATAGAAATAAATCCAAGTAATGTGCAGTGAAATTATGTGAAGTGGAATAATTGCAGTTGGTCGCTACATTTGTAAGTGCAAGTTAAAACTCTACTATGCAAAGCCAAAACCATTTATCAACAACACCCAGAAACGCCGCCGGCTTCCCTGGGCCCGAGCTCATCAAAGATGGACTGATGTAAAGTGGAAAAGTGTTCTGCGGTCTGACGAGTCCACATTTCAAATTGTTTTTGGAAACTGTGGACGTCGTGGCCTCTGGAACAAAGAGGAAAAGAACCATCCGGATTGTCATAGGCACAAAGTTCAAAAGCCAGCATCTGTGATGGTAAGGGGGTGTATTAGCGCCCAAGACATGGGTAACTTACACATCTGTGAAGGCACCATTAATGCTGAAAGGTACATACAGGTTTTGGAGCAACACATGTTGCCATCCAAGCAACGTTATCATGGACGCCCCTGCTTATTTCAGCAAGACAATGCCAAGCCACGTGTTACAACAGCGTGGCTTCGAATGAAGGAGAGTGAATAAGAGTAAAGGGAAGTGGCGTAAAATGGAGTGGCACAAAGTGAAGTGAAGTGGAGTGGAGGAAATTACAGTAAAGTGGAGTGGAGTAAAGTAAAAAGGAGTGAAATAAAGTGAATAAGTGGAGGGTAATGGAGGAAAGTAGAGCGAGGTGAAGTAAAAGTTGGGGCAAGGAGACTGAAATGGAGTAATGTGGAATTAAATAAGTGGGCAATAATGCATTTGAGACTATTTTATTGAGCAAAAACCCCCAAAATAATTGACATTATACACTACTGTATAAGCTTTTCTTTTTTTTAAATGAAGCCAATGTTAGCTACAGCATGACAGGTTCAAAGGTCATCCGACTCAGGTGGCTGGCAAACGTCGGCGGTGAGGGTGACCGGAGGATCTGTGGACGCCCATCCTAGGGCGGATCTGTTAAATGAAGGGCGACACGGCGCAGAGTCCACTTGGAGCTCGGGGTATTCGGGCATGGTGAGCTCCACCTTTTGCGTCTTTCTGGGTGGAGGGCGGGGCGCTTTGGAGAAGCCACCGAAGGGAGTCGCCACTCTGAATGTGATTAATGATGGCGTGACTTGAATTAAACGTTGTTTTGATCAAACAATAGAGTTACAAATCTCTCCGATGGACACGAAAGAAGACAGTTGATATTCTCACCGATTGAAACTTTTGTAGCTTGGCAGGTCTGCCGCTGCTTCCGGCTCGGACAAGTGGTCGATGAGGGTCTCAACCAAGGTCGGGTCACTGATGATGGCCTGTTCCCACGGTGAGTGGTATGACTTTGGGACAGCCGTACTGTTGAACTTCTCCGCTGGGATGTCTTTTAAAGGACTGCCGTACCCTGGGATGGTCGCATGGCAGAAACAGAGGTCAAACATGTTAATAAGTAATTCAAAAGGAAATTAAGTACCGATTAGTAAATATTTGTATTTGATATCATATATAACATTTGATTAGGTAATAGAGAATTTACATCTTACACTTGCGTCAAAATCTTCCTAACTTTTATTTGAATTTACGATATTAGTTTCAGCACATCTCGGCTGTTGCTTCCTTTGTTGTTTTTTCTAATGTGTATATTAATGCTATGAACACAATTTACTACGATTCAACTTTTTGTTTTGTTTTAACCTTTATAAGCATCAGTACACACATGTTTTTATTTCTTTCTCTATTGTAGTGGTCTTCAACAGGGGGTCTGCGACCCCACATATGTCTGCAGAGGTAGCATGGAAGTCATGACATTTTTGGCTGTTTAGACTTGTTTTTCAATATATGGTTTTACATATACACTATATTTCCAAAAGTATTTGGCCACCTGCAAGTGGCATCCCATTCCTAACCCATAGGGTTCAAAATTATGTCGGTCCACCTTTTGCAGCTATTACAGCTTCAACTCTTCTGGGAAGGCTGTCCACAAGGTTGTGGAGTGTGTTTATAGGAATTTTCGACCATTCTTCCAAAAGCGCATTGGTGAGGTCACACACTGATGTTGGTCGAGAAGGCTCTCAGTCTCTGTTCTAAATCATCCCAAAGGTGTTCTATCGGATTCAGGACAGGACTCTGTGCAGGCCAGCAAGTTCATCCACACCAGACTCTGTCATCCATGTCTTTATGGACCTTGTTTTGTGCCCTGATGCACAGTCATGTTGGAAGAGGAAGGGGCCCGCTCCAAACTGTTCCCACAATGTTGGGAGCATGGAATTGTCCAAAATGTTTTGGTATCCTGGAACATTCAAAGTTCCTTTCACTGGAACTAAGGGGCCAAGCCCAACTCCTGAAAAACAACCCCACACCATAATTCCTCCTCCACCAAATTTCACACTCAGCACAATGTGAAATGTAGCGTTCTCCTGACAACCTCCAACCCCAGACTGGTCCATCAGATTGCCAGATGGAAAAGCGTGATTCATCACTACAGAGAAAAAGAGCCATCAATCTGTCAATCCTTTCCGTGTCCGGGCCAGGTAAGGTTCCCCCTGTTGAGTGAAATTAAGCCGCAGGAGTGGAGCCTGCGGCTTAATTTAGCTGCTTAGTTTGCAGTAAAAGATTCTATGAGAAGACACATTTGACACATTTGACTCTAGAGTCCAGTGGTCACGTGCTTAACACCACAGCATCCCACGCTTTGCATTGGACTTGGTGATGTATGGCTTAGATGCAGCTGCTCGGCCATGGAAACCCATTCCATGAAGCTCTCTGCGTTCTGTACGTGGGCTAATTGGAAGGTCACATGAAGTTTGGAGCTCTGTAGCAACTGACTGTGCAGAAAGTCGGCAACCTCTTTGCACTCAGCTCTTCAGCATCCGCTGACCCCTCTCTGTCAGTTTACGTGGCCTACCACTTGGTGGCTGAGTTGCTGTTGTTCCCAAACTCTTCTATTTTCTTATAATAAGTTGACTTTGGAATATTTAGGAGCAAGGAAATTTCACGACTGGATTTGTTGCACAGGTGGCATCCTATGACAGTTCCACGCTGGAAGTCACTGAGCTCCTGAGAGCGGCCCATTCTTTCACAAATGTTTGTAGAAACAGTCTCCATGCCTAAGATTTTATACACCTGTGGCCGGGCCAAGTGATTAGGACACCTGATTCTGATAATTTGGATGGGTGGCCATATGCTTTCGGCAATATAATGTAATTGTAGATATTTATACTTTTCCCTCATGAAAATGTGTTTACACAAGATAAACAGATACATGGGTCGTTAACAAGAGAGTCGCTCCACTTCATTATATCTGAACATCATAAAAAGCTCAGAGAGGATAATATGGCCACCAATATTAGCTGGGAATGTGTCACCTATTTCTTGACTATCGTAACACTGATCGTCATTAAAAATAAAAACTATTAATTTTCATGAAAGTTATAGTGCTCGTTGACATCATGCTTTTACAAGCTGTGATAAGATAGGAGGAGGTTATCATTTTTCATGAGCCTGGGACAATATTTTAAGAAGGTAGCAATGCCTGGAAGACAACAACAGGGGTTAAATAAAGTAAAAGCAACTGCAAATCAACCACAGTGACAAAAGCAAGTGGAGCTGAGGGCTTTCTTTTGGCTTCCTTATTGTACCTGTATGTCTTATATATAAAAATGTTATCATTTAATTCAATGCAGTCCGGCAAAATGTAACACACAGTAACACACCGTACTTTTGTTGTGAAGCTTGTTTCTTTGGAACGCTTGACGACTGTAATGTGTGACGTGACGGCGAGAAAGACATAGTTGGATGTAAATGATTGTCTCAGAAAAGTAGCTCACATTAGGAGTTTTCTTTTTATTGTGGTTTCATTACACTCTTGTGTTTAATATTTTTGTTTATTTTATATGTCCTTTGTGCCTTCTGTGTACAATAGAAGTGACTGAGGCATTATTTTATGTAATTTATGTATAAGACCTGACTTACACTGTATAACTCGGCTTACATAAATGTCTAGGAATGGAAGTCGTTCATAACTCGAGGAACACCTGTATTCACCTAACTCTCCATCAAGGACCGGTGAATATTGGCATAGGTAACTCTAGGACGGGGGTCAGCATGCGGCTCTTTAGTGCCGTCCTAGTAGCTCCCTGGAGCATTTTTTAAAAAGGATTGAAAATGGAAAAAGATGGGGGAAAATTTTGTTTTTGTTTTAGTATGTGTGTGCATGCTTCACTGATGAGAGTATTTGGTGAACGTTCGGTGACAGATTTAAGTTAGAACGATACGGTATTTGGTGAATCGTTTTGTCCTACACATTTTGGCGGTTCTTGAACTCAGTTTGTTTACATGTAAAATCTTCCACGCCTTCTGTGTCTCATTTTGTCCACCAAACGTTTTATGCTGTGCGTAAATGCACAAAGGTGAGCTTTGTTGATGTTATTGACTTGTTGGAGTGCTAATCAGGCATATTTGGTCAGTGCGTTACTGCAAGCTAATCGATGCTAACATGCTATTTAGGCTAGCTGTATGTACATATTGCATCATTATGCCTCATTTGTAGGTATATATCAGCTCATTGAATATTCTTTACTTTTATCCTCTTTGTGTTTAATTTATATTTGCATGTCTCATGACACATTATCTGTATGTAATATTAGCTGCATTTCAGATTGTTGTTTGTGTGCCATGTTGTTCCAGACCACAGCAAACATTACCCAGCTTGCAAAGATTGTAATAAATCCATTAGAAGAAGACAGCCTGCCGTTTTCTTTACCTTGGACACACACATCTATACCTTTGGCCATTAAAAGCCAGTAATTTCCAGGAGTTATCTCACCTTCCGAATAGCCTCTGATCTATGAATGTTTTCTAATGTAAAAATGTGTAGAATAAATATTAAATTTCAACATTTCTGTCAACGAAGATTTGCTTCAGCCTGCGACACATAGTCATTTTTATAGTAAGCTAATATAGCTACTATAGACACTTACGTCATGTGTTGTCGTCATTATAACACTTATATAAGACTTTTAAAGTCATTTTGATAGTAGGCAATTATAGCTAATGTAGACACTTACGTCATGTGTTGCCTTCATTATAAGACTTATATACGTCTTTTAATTTTTTGCGGCTCCAGACAGATTCGTTTTTTGTATTTTTGGTCCAATATGACTCTTTCAATGTTCTGGGTTGCCGACCCCTGGTCTAGGACTAGTTCAATTTGAAACATTTTATGCAATATTTATAAGTAGGGGTCCCCGCTTCATCTCTACTCCAGTTTGGGGTCCTTGGCCTGCAAAACGTTGAACATTAGCAGCTTATACTTTCACAAATATACTTTTTGTGTCTTTTTTTTAGCATCATAACATCAACAGAACTTGCCTGTTTACTGTTACATGTTTTCTAATGTGCATAATTATGCAATTAACCACTTAGCCAAGTCAAACCGTTACAACTAAAATTTGGATTTATTTGTTTTTAAACTTGTTAGTCTCAGTACATCTGGACCAAACTCTTTCTTACGCTTGCCTTGGAATCAACCATTATGTCTAGCGTAACTATGGTAATCAAAGCCAATTTGCATTTGAAGTTAAAATTAAGATAGTTGTCATCTTTTACAACCTTTTTAGCATCAGCATGCTTCAAATGTATAGTCGTATACGGTATGCAAGAACATTGCAAAGAGCAGTAACTTTCCGTTCCGTACAGTCTTAAAGTGGCCCTACAGTATTATGCAAAACCAAATTTTCTTACCTAAGGGTACCTGTTGTTGTGTATTTGGGATCTGCATAAGTCCCGAAAAATTTAAATCAAACCATGGAGGTGTGGCAGAGATATTTATAAAGCAATCTTGCCTTCCTTCATACTTACTTCAAATGAGCCGTTTAGAATTTGCCGCAGTAGTAATTTTTTCCCCTAATAATGACGTCAGTAGGTATTTCCAAATATGGTAGAAATTTACCCAAAGTGATTTGCGCGAGTCCGCCATTTTAGTCCGCACTGTAGTCAGTAAGATCCTTCTTTTTCTTTGTTGTCTTGCACATGCACCTTCCGCTGTTGCCATTTCTAATACAAATCAGTGTAAAGCTCTAACTTATATCTGTCAGTAGACCCGATATGAAAGAACAAACAACTAGAACACGGCTAAAGGGGAGAAGACGCAGTCGAAGTGGAGGCATGTAAAAAAGAACGCCCACAAAACAGCGCATCCTGAAGAGATGGTCAGAAAGCAGCTTGAAGATGGTCTGTAAAACATCATCTATGTAAAAATGTGTCTGTAAAACATCGTCTATGCACAATTTGGATGTTATGTAGACCACAAGGAAGTGTTTTAAATGTAGAAAGATAAATCATGATACAACCCCTTAAAACAGAGGTGTCAAATTCATTTTAGATCGAGGGCCACATGGAGAAAAATCTATTCCCAAGTGGGCCGGACTGGTAAAATTACGGCACGATAATTTGAAAATAAAGACAACTTCAGATTGTTTTCTTTTTTTGAAAATAGAACAAGCACATTCTGAAATTGTACAAATCATAATGTTGTTGGGTTTCTTTTTACAATTACCTGTTGCGGTTAATAGTATAAATACTTTATTTGTCATTATTTATATTTTCTGAATAAATTATGTGATAATGTTCATCAGTCAACTCATTGGTGTTAATTTTCAATCTATCGAGATACAAAAATGATATAAAAATCAAATTACAGTATATTGTTCATGTAGTTTGATCATTTTCCTCGACTGATTTACTAACATCATGTGGTTTATTTTGTACATGTGTAGCATCATCTACAAATATACAAAGAATTGCTATTGCGACATTTCAGGTGAATTTTTATACTTAGCAAACTCATGCTGCGGGCCGGATAAAACCTGTTTGCGGGCCTGATCCGGCCCTCGGGCCATACATTTGACACCCCTGCCTTAAAACAAGCGTTGGAATCTTCCTCCATTTAGAGTCGATCAAAACTAACACTTTTATTCATTAAGAATTTTCTCGTTTTAATTTTTTTTTGCATCAGCACATCTCCCTGCATTTGGCTGATTCCTTTTAAGGTTTTATCTGATGGACGTAATTAAGCTAGCGTTGTATTGTTATGTAGAGTGGAACTGCATCAAACACAACTTACTTTTAAATCTATGACCAAACCCTTCTTTTTTTTGTTTATTTTGTTTATTTTTTTGTATCCAGCAGCTGTTTACTATTAGGTACAGTAATATGCTCGCATCAGAATCGACCATTATTTGGTTTTCTGATCTTTTAAGTGAGATTTAAGGCGTGTGACATCCCCAGCAAGCATTTCCTGTTTGCTAATGTTGCTTGACATACGCTAGACGTGCATTAGAGTCAGACCACTTCAACCATATTCTATGACCTCAAATGACCTATTTGGTCGAGATACTTTCCGTAAAAGAAACCAACAAGAAAAGAAAAAAACGTCCCCTCAGGTTTGTTTGGGCTCTGCGTCTTCCCCCTGAGGACAAAACATAAACTCAGGAAGGGGAATTGTTCATTGTGAGAGGTTCGGACATGACACGACGCCCCACATTATGTAACGCGCCAGCTCGGAGAAGGATAGTACTTTGGCTAGGCCTCGAGCTTGCAATCATATGTGGTTTAAAAGGATGTGTTGACGCTGTATTCTAATAATACCAATGATAATGATAATAATATTATCATTATCCTTTTGGACTTAGATAGCACTTTTAAAAATACTTAAATAAATAAATAAAACAAAAAAATTAAAATGTACATCTATTTATATTTCATAATTATATATGTTTAAAAATATATACTTTTATTTATCTACAAAATTAAAAAAAGAAAAAAATACAACTCCATTACAATATCGTCATTTGTAATAAAAATGTAATAAAAAATATTATTAAAAGAGCATTGAAAAAAGAAACAGTGTGTATCTATAAAGGAGCACGTGAAATAATCAAAAAATTTAATAAATAATAAAGGTAAAACGATCTTAGTCTTGATCAACAATACAATATATAATCACCTCATATATGAGAATATTTATATTCATGTAATTCAAATACAATTATTTTATTTTTTTTTATCCTTTTTTATTTAAATAAAATAAAATAAAATTAAAATTAAATGAAATTAAATAAAACAAAATAAAATGAAATAAAATTAAATACAATTTAATTAAATTGAATTAAATAACATTTGATTTAATGAAATACAATGTAATAATATTAAATACAATTAAATACAAATGTAAAAAATTAAATACAACTCAATTTAAAGAAGACTTATTATACCAAACCAATTTTTCTTATCTATGTGTCTTTGTGAATTTGGGACCTGCATAAGTCCCGAAAATTTTAAATCAAACCTTGGAGACAAGGCAGAGATGTTTATAAAACAATCTTGCCTTTCTTCACACTTGCTCCAAAAGAGTGAATTAATTTTTCCCATCTCTCAAGTTGTTTTTTCATTGGTGACGTCAGCAGGTATATAGAGCTGAGTCCCCCAATGTAACCCGATGTCGTAGTCAGTCATTTCCTTATTTTTCCTCTGCTCTCTTCTTGTGATGCGGACTGTCTCGAACATTCACATGCATTCTCCGCTGTTGCCATTTACAAAACAAATTAGCGTATAGTTCTAACTTATATCTGTCAGTAGACTCGATATGGAAGCGCTAAAAACAACAACATTAGTGATGGGGAGAAGACGCAGTGAAAGTGGAGGCACGTACACTACCGTTCAAAAGTTTGGGGTCACATTAAAATGTCCTTATTTTTGAAGGAAAAGCACTGTACTTTTCAATGAAGATAACTTTAAACTAGTCTTAACTTTAAAGAAATACACTCTATACATTGCTAATGTGGTAAATGACTATTCTAGCTGCAAATGTCTGGTTTTTGGTGCAAAATCTACATAGGTGTATAGAGGCCCATTTCCAGCAACTATCACTCCAGTGTTCTAATGGTACAATGTGTTTGCTCATTGGCTCAGAAGGCTAATTGATGATTAGAAAACCCTTGTGCAATCATGTTCACACATCTGAAAACAGTTTAGCTCGTTACAGAAGCTACAAAACTGACCTTCCTTTGAGCAGATTGAGTTTCTGGAGCATCGCATTTGTGGGGTCAATTAAACGCTCAAAATGGCCAGAAAAAGAGAACTTTCATCTGAAACTCGACAGTCTATTCTTGTTCTTAGAAATGAAGGCTATTCCACAAAATTGTTTGGGTGACCCCAAACTTTTGAACGGTAGTGCACATTAGACCGCCTACTAACCACCCTGAAGAGACGTCAGAAAGCTGCTAGAACATGGCCTGTAAAACATAATTTATGTAAAAATTTGACCAAAAAAACCCACCATTACATGTTATGTAGACCAAAAGGAAGTGTTTTAAATGTATATTAAAATCATAATATGACCAATTTAATATAATTTATTTTAATTTGATGCTGATCATTTCTACCGCCAACACAGATAGACAGACAACATTCACACTCACATTCACACACTGCCCAGGCCTGGTTTAATTGTGTGTGACATATTTTATAAATTAAGATAACTTATATTAAGTACAAAAGATATTCAGAAATAAAGCTGAATAAATAGAGTCAAGAATAGTTGTTTGTAGAATCAAGCGGAAGTTATTCAGTTGCAGGTGACGCATTTCCACTTAATTCCGATGTTAGCGTAATAGTGTACGTAAGCGAATCGGTAGGAGAGTTTGGATGCTATTAAAAGTAAAAAGAAATTATAAAAACATAAAAGCTCCTGATGGTGTTTTCCAACCCAAGTGCAATAATGTATCTAAGTTGTAAGTTTATGTATGTTAAAAACAACAAAAAGGCATGATTGTAGATTTAAAAGTTACCTCATAAAACGCAGCTGATGCCATTTCTCAAGGCCTAATCAAAGATTCAAATGTTGATGAAGTATTTTACTTTAGAGAAAATATTACCGAAAACAGCTGAATGTATTTCAAATGTGCTGGTACAAGTTTTAAAAATGACAAAAACAGGGTGTAGAAAATTAAATCAATGCTAGTAATTAAACATTTTAAGTCAGCATCTGTGATGGTATGGGGGTGTATTAGTGCCCAAGGCATGGGTAACTTACACATCTGTGAAGGCACCATTAATGCTGAAAGGTACATACAGGTTTTGGAGCAACATATGTTGCCATCCAAGCAACGTCTTTTTCATGGACGCCCCTGCTTATTTCAACAAGACAATGCCAAGCCACGTGTTACGCGTGGCTTCATAGTAAAAGAGTGTGGGTACTAGACTGGCCTGCCTGTAGTCCAGACCTGTCTCCCATTGAAAATGTGTGGCGCATTATGAAGCCTAAAACACCACAACAGAGACCCCCGGACTGTTGAACAACTTAAGCTGTACATCAAGCAAGAATGGGAAAGAATTCCACCTGAAAAGCTTCAAAAATTGGTCTCTTCAGTTCCCAAACGTTAACTGGGTGTTGTTAAAAGGAAAGGCCATGTAACACAGTGGTAAAAATGCCCCTGTGCCAACTTTTTTGCAATGTGTTGCTACCATTAAATTCTAATGATTATTTGCAAAAAAAAAATGAAGTTTCTCAGTTCGAACATTAAATATCTTGTCTTTGCAGTCTATTCAATTGAATATAAGTTGAAAAGGATTTGCAAATCCTTGTATTTTGTTTTTATTTACAATTTACACAACGTGCCAACTTCACTGGTTTTGGGGTTTGTAGATCCTTCCACATTTTGTATGCTTATTATGAGTATCTGTAACATTGCGTTTTATAATGTGTGTTGCCTACCAGGGGCGATACTGTCTGGATGTGGAACCGTTTCAGTGGCTTCCACTGTGCTCGCCGGTTTCTCAGGATTGTTATTTTCCGTGGAATTATCAGCTTGAGAGTCCACCGCGTTCTAGAAGGAAGAAGACGAGGAAGAAGTCAACAACATTAGGGACACTGTGGCGCAGCTTTCATCCCCATGAAAGATATTTATGATGATTTACTCCAGAACTTCCTGAGGATGAACTTGAAACAAAATTCCACTCCATTCGCCCGCCGGCAATAAACAAAGCAAAAATATGCGAGTCACTTAAACATAGGAAGGGAAGTTCAAGGAGGGGGGCTTCCTTCTTGTGTAATCATCACTTGTAGAGACATCAAGAGTCACTTAATGCTGCAGAAGAGGTCCTTAGAAGGTCTTGTTATATGGAGGCTCATTGACACAACACAAACAAGAGGTAGTAATAAAACAAATTATACATACATACATTCATGTGTGTGTTTTTGTCATTCTGGACGTTCTCATAGGTGTATTTTTCCGACCGTCTCTGGCGCATCTTAAAGAGGCGGGATCCTCGATTGGAGGCGAGGGACAGTTCTTCCAGCATGATCTCCTTGGGCACGCTCACCTTTTTCCCCAGATCCATCTGCACATCTGTCGTATAAAAGCAAGAAAAAGAGGCAACAAGAAGTTCATAGCGCATATTCATTTTGCCATCCCGCTTCTGACACCAAAAGTACATTACTGTACGTTTGAGTGCAAAATGGCTTGGTTACTCTCGAAGATACAACTTTTGACAAGTGATTGAAGTCCGTACCCGCTTATCCATTCAAGTTTTGCTTTTAGCAAGGTAACAAGTATCTCTCAGCTGTCAGCAGTTTTCAAGTGCGTCCACTGTTGCCAGACAGCAGTTGCCCTAGCCTCAAATAACGTGTTCAAGACGACAAAATGGATTGGTTACATTGGGCCCTAAAAGTATTCATAGTCAGGGTATGTGCAAGTGTATGTGTAAGTGAGTATGTGTAGGTATAGAAATGAGTTACCTTGAAATCCTATTTCTCTGACCAAAAGTATATCAAAGTAGCTAAAAAGATGAAAAGTCCTAATAATTTTAATATTAATATAATATTACCTGACCGCTTCCATGTTAGCTACCTCTCTTTGTTTATAATGTATATGTTCTGCTGGATCTACTCTCTATTTTTATTATATTGTACATGGTAATTGGGATTTGTTATATATTATATAATAATATAATATAATATAATAATATAATATATCAGTATATATTATATACTGTATATATAATATGTAAATATTACATATGTGTTATATTTTCTATTGCTACTATGGTACATTTTTAGTCTACTTTATACCTTTTGTTTTTGCCCTCTTTTTGTGCCCTTGTGTGCATTATCCTTTCCATCCTTTGTAACTGAGCTACTGTGTGGAACAATTTCCCTTGTGGATCATTAAAGTTTGTCTAAGTCTAAGTCTAATTTACTAAATTATAAAAGCCAAAGCTTCTCTGCTGCCCTAAACACTATCAGTATTTCTTCTATAAAATTGTATTAAATGTAACTTAGACAATGGGTTTCACTATGTACAGCGCTTTGAGTCACTAGAGAAAAGTGCTATATAAATATAATTCACTTCGCTTAATTTACAGTACAGTATTCTCAGCAGTCTATTATCTTCATTTCAGTGTGTCTCTTGGCAGCATTTCTTCCAGTATCCAATTAGATTCTATCTACTGTCTTGCCAAGTCAAGGTAATCCGCTGAAAGCCTTCAGAATCAAGGGTCCCGGCCCATTACAACCTAAACTATATTAGAAATGAGGCTGTTTCTTTAACAAAAAATACATTTTGGAGTAGCCTTTTAGGCCTGCATGCATGTGTACAAAAATGTCAGCATTTTCACCCTTTGAATGGTTAATAAGAGCAGAACTGCCCACAATGGCTGACTTCTGGAAGAGCAGAAATTTACCCGGTGTGAGACATTCTTAGAAATCAATTTTCAAGGTGAACTATAATAAAATGGATACTTTTAAAACCTTGTCTTTTATACCTTGGTAAAAATTGCCCATATGAGCTACATAAGTGCAGGCACCAACAACACCCGTTGACTTCCTTCGTCCTCCTATTTCAGACACCAGAAGTGTGTTAAAATGGCGTCATACACACAACGCTAGTACTTTTGTCAACTACTATTGACCATATGAGGTGGGCCAGCCTACATCAGTGTCGATGGAACCCTTTGCAATCCTATGTCTGACCCCAAAAGTATATTTAAATAACTCAAAAGATAAAATGACCTGATGCACTCAAAGTTTCTACTGGCTGGATAAAGTACATTAGTGTAAGTGGAACTCTTTGTAATTCCTAATTGTGACTCCAAAAGCATATCTAGATGACTAAAGAGAAATTGGCTTCATACACTCAAATGTATGCGGTTTTTGTACCTTTTACAACCGTTATTGGCCACATAAGGCCCGTTCGGGGAAGTGGAAATCTTTGAAATCCTACTTCTGACACCAAAACATATCACCTTACCTGAAAGTGAGGAAATTAAACTACTCTACATAAAGACAAATGGAAGATGGGGGAATGCTACTACCTTCCAGGGCTTGCACCTCTCTACAAATCGCCTCAGCCTGAAGTTTCCTTTCCCTGGTCGTCATGGTGGAGAACAGCGACATGCCTGATCCTGGGATTTGCAATTGGGACACGTTATAAGTATGCCTTACACAACACAATGCATGTGTGACATCAAGCACATGCAGTCCAAGTGCTGAGTGACTGAAAAGGGCAAGGTTAGCACATCTCTTAAAATAACCTCGTCCTGTTAAACTGCTCGCACAAACTCATCAAGACACTTCTAGCGACTGTGTCAGGACCCTATAGAGTCAATATGTGGTGAATTGGTGGAATAAAACAAAGTATCACATTACTATTTCAAGTACTTTGTGAAGGTTCTACACAGAACTTGCTTTAAACATTTGGAAACAAAATAAAACATTCAGAAAATGGACAAACGTCTCTGTAGAAGCTTGCTTACCTGCACTGAAGTACTCTGGAGATCAGAGATGGGTCTGTCGTTGCACCTTCAGGGTGCGGGAACTAGCAAAAGAACCTCGATAGTGGGTACACTCCACGGCATAGGGGGCCTCGCTGAATGAGTGGGTGGGTGGATGGACGGGTTGGTGTCACTGTATCATAGGTATTTACTGTAACTCGCAAGCGCCTAAATTTAGAGCGCTTCAGTGTCTTGGCTGGCGTTGCAATACAGTAGCAGGGTGAAAAGTTGTGTCGTGATGCAATGGAACAGGTGCCAGGTAAGTCCCTCCCTTCGACCTTAACGAGGATGTAAGAAGCACATATTGCGCTATTGTTGTATTTATTTTACGAGAAAGGCTGCATGTTAAATCACAAACAGGTCAGTTCCAAATCATTGTGTCGCCATGCAAAAAAGAAGAAACCACTACAAAAAAAGATATAATAGTACTCTAAAAATAAGTCTCTCAGTGTTTTTGTTTAATTAAGGCATGCAAATAAAACTAATTCAATGTTTTAAAAGGTGTGTCCTACTGCTTCCAACTATATTTTGTGCCATAAACAGACTTGTATGTTTGCTGCCCCACTGATGGCGCCCTATGAGGCTGCCACTGTCGAGGCTGCCACTGTCGAGGCAAGGAACCGTATCCATCACTGGAGACGCCACCTCTACTGTGACCGAAGGGTTTTTGCGGGGCTTGGTAGGTCTCCCTTGCCTTCCACTGAGGCGGCGGCTCTGGGACCATTCTGCACTGTGCGGCCAGGCGAACATTGGCGGCCAGGCTCTGCTCAAGATCTTGGACGGTGAAGGCTTCATCCACCAGACCCAGCGGATGGCGGGATGCGGCCTCCCACGGTGTGAGTGGTTTGGAGGCCTTCTCCCTCCAGGAGGACATCTGCCTTGATGTCTGGGTTGGATGACGATAGGCTGTGGAGAACACTCTGGCTGGGGGGGAAAGAGAGTAGCTCCTCCCAGTTATCTGAAAACCACAAATTCATTTTTTTTAGTTAATATGTGGCTGCAATATATGAGTTCTAGTTTTCCCTCCCTATGCATGAATATAAACGTTATATTGAAGCCAAATGAGCTTCTTGTACAGCACATGCATGAAGTGCAATGCTACCATCTTGTGGTTAAAAATATAATTACAAGAGATAGAATGCTGAGGAGAACGTCAAACATACAGTCGTGGTCAAAAGTTTACATACACGTGTAAAGAACATAATGTCATGGCTGTCTTGAGTTTCCAATAATTTCTACAACTCTTATTTTTTGTGATAGAGTGATTGGAGAACATACTTGTTTGTCACGAAAAACATTCATGGAGTTTGGTTCTTTTATGAATTTATTATGAGTCTACTGAAAATGTGACCAAATCTGCTGGGTCAAAAGTATACATACAGCAATGTTAATATTTGGTTACATGTTCCTTGGCAAGTTTCACTGCAATAAGGCGCTTTTGGTAGCCATCCAAAAGCTTCTGGCAGGCTTCTGGTTGAATTTTTGACCACTCCTCTTGACAAAATTGGTGCAGTTCAGCTAAATTTGTTGGTTTTCTGACATGGACTTGTTTCTTCAGCATTGTCCACACGTTTAAGTCAGGACTTTAGGAATGCCATTCTAAAACCTTAATTCTAGCCTGATTTAGCCATTCCTTTACCACGTTTGACGTGTGTTTGGGGTCATTGTCCTGTTGGAACACCCAACTGCGCCCAAGACCCAACCTCCAGGCTGATGATTTTAGGTTGTCCTGAAGAATTTGGGAAGTAATCCTCCTTTTTCATTGTCCCATTTACTATCTGTAAAGCACCAGTTACATTGGCAGCAAAACAGGCCCAAAGCATAATACTATCACCACCATGCTTGACGGTAGGAATGGTGTTCCTGGGATTAAAGGCCTCACCTCTTCTCCTCCAAACATATTGCTGAGTATTGTGGCCAAACAGCTCAATTTTTGTTTCATCTGACCACAGAACTTTCCTCCAGAAGGTCTTATTTTTGTTCATGTGATGTCAGATGAAACAAAAATTGAGCTGTTTGGCCACAATACCCAGCAATATGTTTGGAGGAGAAAAGGTAAATGGGACAATGAAAAAGGAGGATTACCTCCAAATTCTTCAGGACAACCTAAAATCATCAGCCCAGAGGTTGGGTCTTGGGCGCAGTTGGGTGTTCCAACAGGACAATGACCTCAAACACACGTCAAAAGTGGTAAAGGAATGGCTAAATCAGGCTAGAATTAAGGTTTTAGAATGGCCTTTCCAAAGTACTGATTTAAACGTGTGGACAATGCTGAAGAATCAAGTCCATTTCAGAAAACCAACAAATTTATATGAACTGCACCAATTTTTTTAAGAGGAGTGGTCAAAAATTCAACCAGAAGCTTGTGGATGGCTACCAAAAGCACCTTATTGCAGTGAAACTTGCCAAGTACATGTAATCAAATATTGACATTTCTGTATGTATACTTTTGACCCAGCAGATTTGGTCACATTTTCAGTAGACCCATAATAAATTCATAAAAGAACCAAACTTCATGAATGTTTTTTGTGACCAACAAGTATGCGCTCCAATCACTCTATCACAAAAAAATAAGAGTTGTAGAAATGATTGGAAACTCAAGACAGCCATGACATTATGTTCTTTACAAGTGTATGTAAACTTTTGACCACAACTGGATAAACATTATTTGTCAAGTAAATCTATTATTACATGATTTCTCCATACATTTTGTGTTTGTGGTTATTATTTTTCAAGTGGTAGTTTTCAGTGTTCATTTATCTTTGTTAGTTGTAGATTTAGTCGTCATTTTCTGCTGTATTTGTTAATAGTTGTAATGAAAATAATAATTGTGTTTTTGTCATACTATAGTTGTATTTGCAGCTGTTTACAGAACAAGGTAGAAAGTTCAGGAATGTACAGCTCTAGTCAATAGTTTAGACACTTTCTCATTGAATACAATGTAGAAGTATAGACTTTTGACTGGTACATATTTGGTATGCAGTAGATGCAAAAAATAATAATCAAAATGTATTTTCTACATACAACTGTAAGTATGCTAAATTTGTATTTCGATGAAATATTTTGTTAAAAATATAATTAATATAGAATAGCACAGGGTGTAAACAAGGAAAGAGCATGGGAAAATGAAACAAGGAGAAAGCATGCAGAAAAGAGAACAAAAGAAAGAAAAGGCCAAAACAAGGATAACATTGTTTTAATGGCACTGCAGTGAATGGCATACAGGAAAGTGCACTGTGAAGAAAAAAAAACACATATAGGAGGAAGCAAATGGAGAAAAGGACAAAAGAAGCCACAATCCAAACATAAATAAATTACATCTATTCATATGAAGACCATTGCAGAGGTAAAGCTACATGGTCGATTAGTTTTGGCTCAAGTTGAAATTTAAGCTCCCTATGTGTCAACCTCGGTTTAAATATAACACCTGGCATGACGCAACAGCTGACAGGAAAAAAATAAGCTTAAAATAAATTCACTTGACGAAGGTGCTGCAGGGCAAAAGACAGTAAAGTAATGAAAGGGTATTATTATTATTATTATTTACTAACATTTAGAAAAATTGTTTTTACATTTGATGCTTTTAGCGCTGTCAAACTTTGTTACACCAAGTACCACCTTTCTAAAGTATTCAGTATCACAGTTAACCCCCCTCCCCCCACGGTTTTAGCTTTGAACACACCGCTTGTACTTGCAGGTAAGTAATGTAAAGATCAGTTTAGAATTACATTTCAGCTAATTTTGTAAGGAATTTTCATTTTTATTACTTTTTTATCAATATCAATATCAAAATTACAATACGCAGACAAGGCCATTCATCCATCCATCCATCCATCTTCTACCGCTTGTCCCTCTCGTTGTGGAAACTTGTACCACAGTCTGAGAATTCATAGTTTTTTCACTTTTCCAACATTTGCTTCTGTTAATTCTACATATTCCTGTTTTTACATAGCGTTAAAACAGAATCATCTGTCTTGGTTTTTCTTTAGTCTGTCCTATTTTATCCGTAATAGCCCTCTACATTCTTTGAACTTTAAAGCTTCAAAACGACATGAATCCTTCCTATAAACATAATACGATCCCACCAGATTCACTCTTTCTCAACAATAGTGGGCTTCCAAACCTGAGCTGAGCTTTTTTTCGCCATAAATTTAGGTTTCGGGGCCGAGACAGGGTTGCCCCCGGATGTGGATTCGGGCGGGGAAGCTACTGGGAAGCTAGGATAGATGTTAGTGTGAGGCTGCTGGTAAGCAGGTGAAAGATAAGGAGGACTAGCAGCTGGTTGGTAGGGGGCCGGACAGGGTTGGTACTGGGGATTGGGTTGTTGGTTGTATGTTGCCCAGTCGGGACCACCTGAAGGCTGTTGATAAGGATCAGAAAGAGGTTGAGGGTAGGTTCCATCATGCGTCACAGGCTGCATGGACCCGTTAGCCTGTTGGGGGGGTAGAGGACTTAAGGTCCCAGCTGGTTGATCTGGGGTCAATTGCTCATATGGAGGTACTAGGTGGCTAGGAGGTGGACAGCTAGGTGTGGGTTCGTTGGTGGTCTCTGCTGCAGGACCGTATGTAAAGAGTGAGGCGCTAAGCTGATAAGGTTGATGCTTCATGACATCGATAACATTGAGTGGCTTTGGAGCAGGTTTGCCTTTTTTCTTTGATTTGGACAAGGGGCCACTGGAAGGAGGTTGTTTTGATGCAGCTGGGGGATAAGAAGGGGAGTGAATAGGGTTAAAACCCCGAGAAGGTGGTGCACGTACATTAGGGGTATACTTCCACTCATTGGGTAAGGAAGCAGCGGGCGATGTCGATCGGCTCGCTTTGTTGGCTTGCACCGTCTCCGAATCCACGACGTACTTCTCCATACGAGATTGACGCTTGGCAAACATGTCGGCACCTTTTCCCTTGACTACTGGCATCTCGCAAGCCGAGCCGGCAGACGAGGGGTTCAAGACTGTGGCCAAGGGGTTTATAGGTGCGGAAGCTCTGTGACCCATGGCAAAGGTACGCTGCGGAGCATGTGGGGGTGGAGGAGGGCCGCGGTTGTGTTGCCAAGGTTTTAGCGAGGGGTGAGTGTTGATTTCAGGTTTTTGCTGGGACTGAGGTGCCCAGGTCTTAATGGAGGTCTGAGGTTGAGCTGCAGGCCATGCATTCATTGGAGGCTGCGGTGGAGGCTTCGGAGATTGCCAGGTGGGCTGTGGTGACGGTTGCGGATGAGTCGGCCGAAACCAAGGTTGCTGTTGTTGGGCCTGATCCTGAGCTACTCCCCATGAAGGAGTGGCATGCTGGACCTGTTCTGGAGCCTGTTGGGTCCATTTTGGCTGGGCAGGAGCTGGGGCCCAAGTATTCAAACTAACTGGAGGCTGTGGTTGGGCTGCTTGGGGCCATTGAGGTTGTGACAGAGGCCAGCAATCAATGGGAGGTTGCTGCTGCGGCTGAGAGGGAACCCAGTGTTTATCTGGTGCTTGGTTTTGCGGCCAGTCTTGTGGTGGAGCCTGATGCTGTGCAGGTTGACCCCACGATGGTTCTGGCTGAACCCAAGACGGCTGAACTTGGGCTTTATTCTGCGTCCATGCCAATTGAGACTGTACTTGCGGAGGCTGTTCCCAGGAAGACTGCTGTTGCTGCTGCATCAGATTTTGTGGTTGTCCCCAGGTGGGTTGCACTTGTGGATCTTGTGTCCGGGTTGTTTGTGGTGTTTTTTGAGGCGGACTCCAAGATGGTTGGGGAGGTGGCTGTGCTTGCTCTGGTTGGGTCCAAAATGTCTGCCAAGTATTGGCTGCTGGCGGCTGAGCCTGGACATTGCTCGGAGTAGTCTGATGTGTCACCCACTGTGGTTGAGAAGGGGATTGACTTGGAGGTAGATCCTGTGGCTGCTGTACCTGGAATCCAACTGTGGATTGTTGGGCAGCTGTGTGTATTGGAGCTAAATCCCACATTCTTCCTGGCTCAGGCTGTGGTGAGGAACTGGCTTGAGCATTCCTCTCTTGCACTTGTGTCATTTGTTGTGTTTCTGGCACTGAGGGAGGCCATGTTTGTTGATCCTCTGCAGTTTGAGGGAGAGAGGGCTCATGGGCAACAGAGTTTGGCTCTTGGTCTGTAGATGGGGTGGTCTCTACGGTGGGGGCTGCAGCAGGTGGGTATGCACTATTTTCAGCATGCTGCTGAGGCATGTCCTGGCTGTCAATCTGTGGAGCGGTGCTAGGGTTAACCATGGGCTTGGGGGCCACAGGTGGAGGAGACTTGTATTTGAGTCTTGCAGACTGCAGGAAATTACAAGCCTCTGCGCCCAGGCTCAGGAAGTCCTCCTCAGCTCCCAATTCAATCCCTGTCTTCTTATCCCTTCTCATGTTAAGAAGGTTTAGCAACTCGGGATTGGGTGATACCTTTGGCGCCTCCTTAAAAGTGAACATCGGCTGGCCGGCATTCCTTCTCTTGGAATCCAGAAGGCCGGTCCTGATGGCTGGCGTGGAAATGCGCTCATCGCGGGAGGAAATGTGCTCTCCATAACCCATCGACTCTTGATCAGCACCACTCATGGTGGCAGAGTAAGGAGTGGCGGCCATGTTTTGTACTGAAAACGGCTTTGCGGTACGATTGCTAAAAGAACTCTGAATCTCACTGTTTTGGTGTTGCACTGAGCCATTCTGAGAAAACTCCTGATGATGCATTTGTTGCTGACACTGCTGATACTGCTGCTGATACTGCTGTTGTTGCTCGTAGTACTGCTGCTCTTGGTACTGCTGATACTGCTGCCGCTGGTGTAAATTCACGTCCATATATGCGTGGTCCTCCGTGGCGGACTGTATATAGGACGGCTCTGCCACTTTCTGCTTTTCCTGCGCTCCTTCTACTTGAGTTCCCTGGCGCCGGAGCTCTTCATGCTCTGCAGCTATCTCGTCCATCCTCTGGCGCCGCTGGGCGAACATGAGAGCGCCTTTTCCCTTGGTGTCCGGTAGACAGTCCGTCATCTTCTTCTGCCCAAGGAGATCTTTATCCTGGAGGCTGATGGTTAGTACACCTTTTCCACCTTTCCGGAAATGCTTCTCTAAATTGGTGCGGTCCTGTGCTGCGAGTGTGAACTCCAAAACATGTATTCCACTTTGACGGCTTTCCACTTCAATATCGTCTTCTTCTGTGCTGTAGTCCTGCTCGTCTTCGCCGGTGCCGTAGCTCACAAGGGTGTACTTCTTGGCTCGTTGCCGGTGCTTCCTGAACATCAACAGCCCCTTGTTGTTGGGGTTGAGTGGCGCGGCAGTGAGAAGGAGGGCGATCCGCTTACATTTGGACTTGGCTTCCTTCACTTGCTTCTCTGAGAGACTTTCGCTACGCCTGAGCCCTGAGAGAAGAGGAGAGGTAAACGCTTTGGTTGACAGCTTGTCCTAAAAGTTATTACAGCAAAAATACCACCAGGAGGAAATATAGACATGACATTTGTGGTGCCGACTATGGGTTGTGTTAAAAATGCTTTGGAAGACATGTCATACATGTAATACAGACATCCTCAAAGTGCAATTGTCATTGGACAAGCATATGGACAATTAGTTGTTAAGTCCTGGGGGTGCCCCTGTAAAAACGTTTTTGCATGATGGTGGCCATGCTTTTCAACCAATCTTGCTCAAATTTTACAAACAGGTGCTTGTTCATATTATAAAGGTTTGTAGGAAAATCCACACCCATTCAGTGGGTGTGAGAAATTTTAAGTCAATCCTACTTATGGGGTCAAACTTGGGGGTTCAATAACAGCGCTGCCATGTGGTGTATTCGGGGAAAATACCACAGGCAACACATTTTGACAAATTGTCACCCTTTAATGTGAAGCATTTTTGGAGTAGGATTAGAACACAAATCGTACATGCAGTCATGTGACAAAATGACACCCATAAACTAGCCTCATTTGCAATTCATACATCCGCAAAAGCAATAAAGGACGTTTTTGACCCGTGTCTAATACCGTCAGAACACACTACATTAAACCAGCAGGATTAAAAATGGGTTGCAATGAATTCCAAAATGACCATAGACATCAAAGCCATGCAATGAACAAAAAGCATTCAAGGTTTTCCTTCAAGACTAACCTGAGGGCGGCAAGGACTGCAAACGGTGGGAGTGAGCGTCCTGACTCTTCTTCTTTTTTTTTTTTTAGCTCGATTTGAGAGGAGGATCAGGTAACGGCCTGAGCAGCACATGCACATGCTGGTGTCTGTCAAAGCGCCACACTTCTGCAGTCATCAGTGGGTATATTTAGCTCCCTCTCGCCTAAAAAAAACCTTGGGAGTCTACAGTTTTGCCTTTCAAAATAAATTGTACGTCTCTAAGTCAAATAAGGCCGCACAAGCATTCACGTGTCATCAAATGACCCTTTAGAGAATAGTACTCACTGGCGTGCTTTGCCCGGTGCTTGTTGGGTTTCCCCTGGTCAGAATCCTCCTCCTCTTCCTCTGCGGGTGTCCCTTCATCTGAAGGGAGTTCGAAAGCAACTCCAAAAGACCCAGGACCCTCACAAGGACCTCCCCCGTCCTCTGCTCTGCTCTGGGAGCTTCCCAGGCTCCTCCCTGCTGATGCTGATGATATCGTCCCTTGGACGACTCCATGGTGGCTCAGTGGCTTTCGAATGGCGGCTGGCGCCTCCTTTGTGGTGGTGATGGTGGGCCCTCTGGTGGAGCAATCTCCTACGATGCCACGGGCACCTCCAAGAAAGGTACAGTCCACATCTACAGGGACGCCCCCGATTCCTTGGTCGCCATCAGACGATTCATCCTGGGATTCGGCTATGTGGATCTCCCTTGGATTGTTTCTACTGTACTTTATGGGGCAGCTTGTTAAAGCTTCACTTGTCACAGACCTGTCACAGAAAACAGCAACATGAACATCTTAGCAATTTGCATATATGACTGGATGAAAAGGTTTTGGTATAATGTGGAGAGGGGACTATTCACATACTTTTTGTTTGTTAAAAAACAAATTTTTAAATGTATTATAATACACATGTATACTGTATGTATAATACTCAAATAAATTAAATGTTTACATGCTTATTTATTTAAATGTCTCTGATGATTAGGCATGCATCCTAATTCATAAACATATAATTTTGTGTTATTTTTGATGAAAGACAATAGTGTGACAATGAAATATGATTGTGTATTAAAAAAAAAGTTGTTTTTAGAAATATTTTTTCTGAATTTCTCCGTCAATTAAATCAAAAGGGAAGAGTAATATACTACTCTTATTGTCTTATGTGGTGTTGTTTTTACAGTATTTTCAAAACTGAGTTGTGTTGTTAAATGTAGTTTAGTATGGCTTACTTTGGTTTACATTAGTTTAGTTTAGTTCAGTCGTCTTGTAGTTGGGTTGAGTTTTGTTGTTTAGTTGGTTTAGTTTGATTTCGATGACTTGAGTTTAGTTCTGCAGTTACTTTGAGTTGATTTTTGTTGTTTAGTCTACTTTTATTTAAATTAGTTTAGTGTAGTTTTGTTGTTTAGTGTAGTTGAATTTATATTAGCACAGTTTAGTTTGGTTGTTAAGTTGAGTTAAAATGTGTTGTTCTGTTTAGTTTAGTTTTGTTGTATAGATTTGCTGTATTGTTTAGTTTAATATTGTTGTTTGATTTTATTTAGTTTTGTTTTGAGTAGACTTGAGTTGAGTTGAGTTGAGTTGAGTTGAGTTGAGTTGAGTTGAGTTGAGTTGAGTTGAGTTTGTGTTTATTTGGAACATGCATGCATACAACATGATACATTACAATTTCCAGTTTCTCTATTTAACATGTTCGAAAATAAGTAGGAAGAAGCAGAGCTTCTTTAATCCTACCCCTTTTCCTTTACACAGCAGTTGCTAAAACTTTTGTTCACTTCCTGTTCTCAATTTATTCACAATATACTCCATAAGTAATAACAGTAAAAATAAATAAATAATAATTAGTGAAGTAAGTTATATTTTATATGGTGAGATAAGTTAAATTATCTAGAAAATCAATGGATGGATGAAATAAATTCAGAATGCTTATCATGGTTATTCTTCTTTGTACTTTGTAAACACTTAAAATTTGAAGAGTTTTTTGATTTCTTTGCTTAATCCATTCAATAATTTAATTCCACATACCGATATACTGAAGGTCTTAGTGTTGTACGTGCATACACATTTTTTAAATTACATTTTTCTCCAATATTATATTCCTCCTCTTTCATTGAGAAGAATTGTTGTACATTCTTAGGTAGGAGATTGTAGTTTGGTTTGCGCATAATTTTAGCTGTTTCAAATTCACTCTGTCGTGGAATTTCAGTATTTTCGATTCAATAAATTGTATTGTGTATATTGTTAAAAGGGACCGAAGAGGATTTTTGTCTTTTGACTTATAAATATTGTTACAATGTTGGATACTTGTGTTAAACAATGTCAAAGCATCAAATCATAAGGTTCATACATTTTGGCTTAAACCAGGGGAGACAGGGCCTTCTCTGTGGTCGGCCCTAAGCTCTGGAACACTCTGCCCCTCCATGTTGGAACTGCTCCCACAGTGCAGTGTTTTAAGTCTCGTCTTAAGACCCACTTTTATTCTCTGGCTTTTAACACAGCGTGAGTTGTGTGGTCCTCTGTGTTTTTACATTTAGATTTGAAATGTATTGTTTTATTTGGCAGCACTAAATTGGCCCTAGTGTGTGAATGTGAGTGTGAAAGTTGTCTGTCTATCTGTGTTGGCCCTGCGATGAGGTGGCGACTTGTCCAGGGTGTACCCCGCCTTCCGCCCGAATGCAGCTGAGATAGGCTCCAGTACCCCCCGCGACCCCAAAAGGGACAAGCGGTAGAAAATGGATGGATGGTTTTTATTGGTTTTACCCTTTAAAATTGTTTTTAATCATATTTATTTTTATATTGTTTTTATATTGTTTTTATATTTATTTATTTTTTATTTTGATTCAGTCATCGATTCAATTAATAAAGGGTTTGAGGTCTACCCAGTTTTATTTCTAGCTTTGCCTAGCGCCCCAGTTCATGTTTTTGGTTTGTTTCCTATTTTCATGGCGTACTTGTTTATGCCACCGTCGCCTTCTGTTGTCTGCTTTTGAGTGCCCTCGCAATAAAGAGGAAGACTTATTGCTTGCAAAACATTCCGCCTCAGCATTTTTTGGGATCCATACGAGGCTGTAACACAATGTATGTGATTGTGTGAATGGTTGTCTGACTCGAGCTGGACAAGTGGTAGAAGATGGATAGATGGATGGATAATGTACAAAACCCAAAACCAGTGAAGTTGGCACGTTATGTAATTCGTAAATAAAAACAAAATGCATCCATCCATCCATTTTCTACCGCTTATTCCCTTCGGGGTCGCGGGGGGCGCTGGAGCCTATCTCAGCTAATCGGGCGGAAGGCAGGGTACACCCTGGACAAGTCGCCACCTCATCGCAGAGCCAACACAGATACACAGAAAACATTCACACTCACATTCACACAATGTTTTGCAAATCATTTTCAACTTATATTCAATTGAATGGACTGCAAAGACAAGATATTTAATGTTCGAACTGAGAAACTAAATCTTTTTTCAAATAATCATGAACTTACAATTTAATGGCAGCAACACATTGCAAAAAAGATGGCACAGGGGCATTTTTACCACTGTGTTACATGGCCTTTCCTTTTAACAACACTCAGTAAATGTTTGGGAACTGAGGAAACCAATTTTTGAAGTTTTTCAGGTGGAATTCTTTCCCATTCTTGCTTGATGTTCAGCTTAAGTTGTTCAACAGTCCGGGGGTCTCCGTTGTGGTATTTTAGGCTTCATAATGCGCCACACATTTTCAATGGGAGACAGGTCTGGACTACAGGCAGGCCAGTCTAGTAGCCGCACTCTTTTACTATGAAGCCACGCTGTTGTAACATGTGGCTTGGCATTGTCTTGCTGAAATAAGCAGGGGCGTCCATGATAACGTTGCCTGGATGGCAACATTCTTGCTCCAAAACCTGTATGTACCTTTCAGCATTAATGGCGCCTTCACAGATGTGTAAGTTACCCATGCCTTGGGCACTAATACACCCCCATGCCATCACAGATGCTGGCTTTTGAACGTGGCGCCTACAACAATCCAAATGGTTCTTTTCCTCTTTGTTCCAGAGGACAGGACGTCTACACTTTCCAAAAACAATTTGAAATGTGGATTCGTCAGACCACAGAACACTTTACCACTTTGCATCAGCCCAACTTTGATGAGCTCGGGCCCAGCGAAGCCAGCTGCCTTTTTGGGTTGATAAAGTTAAAAAATGGCTTTGGCTTTGCATAGTAGAGTTTTAACTTGCACTTACAGATGTAGCGACAAATTGTAGTTACTGACAGTGGTTTTCTGAAGTGCTCCTGAGCCCATGTGGTGATATCCTTTACACACTGATGTCGCTTTTTGATGCAGTACCGCCTGAGGGATCGAAGGTCCGTAATATTATTGCTTACGTGCAGTGATTTCTCCAGATTCTCTGAACCTTTTGATGATATTACAGACCGTAGATTTTGAAATCCCTAAATTCTTTGCAATAGCTTGTTGAGAAATGTTGTTCTTAAACTGTTGGACAATTTGCTCACGCATTTGTTGACAAAGTGGTGATCCTCGCCCCATCCTTGTTTGTGAATGACTGAGAATTTCATGGAAGCTGCTTTTATACCCAATCATGGCACCCACCTGTTCCCAATTAGCCTGTTCACCTGTGGGATGCTCCAAATAAGTGTTTGATGAGCATTCCTCAACTTTCTCAGTCTTTTTTGCCACTTGTGCCAGCTTTTTTGAAACATGTTGCAGGCATCAAATTCCAAATGAGCTAATGTTTTCAAAAAATAAAATTTTCCAGTTTGAACGTTAAATATCTTGTCTTTGCAGTCTATTCAATTGAATATAGGTTGAAAAGGATTTGCAAATCATTGTATTCTGTTTTTATTTACGATTTACACAACGTGCCAACTTCACTGGTTTTGGGGTTTGTACATTATGATAATAATAATTAATGTTGCCCCAGCGTAGCCATAAATACCATCCAATCAAATTGCACTGATGTCAATCAGATGCCATTCATGGCCACAAAATACATGTTAACATTGTACAGGGGCTTTTGCTATGATATGCTTTTATGTATCAATTAAATTCATGTGCTTTGTCCATGCTTGTAAATTAACATGATATCATTGACACATTTTGAGGGAATGTCGAGTCACTATTGAGCTTCAAGGTCAAAGTCAAAGTTCAACTTTATTGTCCCCGCGGGGAAATTTGTCTTGGGCACAGTGCAACATTGCTTTCTTAACATACACAAAAACAACAGAACAAAAACACAAGCACAGACACAACCACAACCAGACAACTAACATTTAAACATCAGAACATGGAGCTTGATAGACATAGGTGGCACTTTGATGTAGGCATAAAATCTACAGTATGGAGATATAGATAAAGTACCAGTGTGCATTGCACTAGAGCTCATGGATAAAGTGCTATGTTCTAAAGTGCTATGTGCTAAAGTGCTATGTGCTAAAAAAGTGCTAACCTATGTATTAACATTCTATTGCACATTGTTGGTCAGCTTAATGGAGGCTGGGACAAATGATAATTTAAGGCGGTTAGATTTGCATAGTGGGACCCGGAGTCTTCTCCCTGATGGCAGGGTTCCATATTCAGGGAAGAGTGGGTGTTGTGAGTTGGAAATCATTTTCTTAACTTTTTTCCTAACTGCCTGCTCATAGATGCTCTGTATAGGCTCATATTCTTTCCTCCCTACGATTTTCATTGCCGTTTTATGCATGTCGGCCAGTTTGCTTTTTAGCTTAACGGTTAGGTTGCCAAACCATGAGGTGATCCCGTATCTAATGATGCTCTCTACAATGGCACGGTAGAAAATCATCATGATGTGGCTGCTTACGCCGTACAATCTTCTATACCTTTTGATAAGTAACTGCAGGCAGTTACTACACGTGTCCATGAGGGAGTGGGCTTGTAAAAGGGTGACCCTCGCACACGGCTCTTTGTTCAGCGACACCACCTCGTCTCCTTCCTTTAATCCGGCCTTGAAAGCGCGACTGCCTTCTTCTACCTGTGGACAAAAACACACTTATTCTCTAAAAAAATACACAAACGTTTTATCTGTGTGTCTTATAATGTGGAGTGTCTCATATTACATGCATTTGAAAGGGCATTGTTCCATTGATGGATGGCTTTTGCTGCCCTGTAATTGCTTCTCGCCGCCCATAAAATGGTTCATTAGGCTAATTAATAAGACGGTTTCAATTGGCAGAAATGTTCCATAAATCGTGTACAAATTAAAACAATGCAATTAATTAAAAAAACAAACAATACATTTACACCGGTCAAAAATCTTCAATTTGCAGTTTATTGCAAAAACACAAGGTGGTAAAATAAGGAGAAGTGAAGTGGACCATGTTGCCACTGACAGCACTCTTCCCTGTGTTAGGGAAGGAATCCCTGCATGGACTTGACAGGTAAACATGCAACAATAAATGAACACTGCTTGATAACCACACATGGCCATGACTGAGCCTAGCATAAGCAACACCTCGGATAATAAAACGAGCTGTCTTACATATAAAAGGTATTTTATGAGCTGACTCCATCTCCACAGGCCGTATAAGGCTACTAACTAAAGTACCTCTCTGCTCCAAAAAAGGATGTCACTCCTTGAACCAGAAGTTAAAAGTTAAAGTCCCAATGATTGTCACACACACACTAGGTGTGGTGAAATTTGTCCTCTGCATTCGACCCATCCCCTTGTTCACCCCCTGAGAGGTGAGAGGAGCAGTGAGCAGCAGCGGTGGCCGCGCTCTGGAATCATTTTGGTGATTTAACCCCCAATTCCAACCCTTGATGCTGAGTGCCAAGCAGGGAGGTAATGGGTCCCATTTTTATAGTCTTTGTTATGACTCGGCCGGGGTTTGAACTCACGACCTTCCGATCAGCAGTCTGGAAAAATCTACAAATATACTTTATATTACATCTAAGCAGAGGCGCCTTTGAAAAATGAAAGGAAATATAAGGAAATAATCTGCCACTCTCATAATGATATATCCATCCATCCATTTTTTACCGCTTGTGCTGGAGTCCATCTCATATATTTTTGATTATCTGAAAGGCTAAATGCACAGTACAGCCATATGGCATTTTATGAACATCGAACACAGGTGCATTTTGTTGATGTTATTTTGCATACATTTATACCCTGGCGAGATTATGAGGCCCACTGTTGTGCTGTTCATCCACGACCATCACCCCACGCTGCAGCACGATAATGCACGGCCCCACGGATCTGTACATCATTCCTGTCATCTGATGCATGGTGCAGCATGCTCACAACTGACACTAGACATGTCACCTACTGCGCATGTTCGGGATGCCCAGGATTAGCGCATACGGTGTCAGAGACAAATGGTTGTCACCAATGTTCCCTCTAATTTTTCATGTGTGTGAGCAAAGGCACAAACTCCCTGAGCATTCAGTGGAGCACATGTGAGCAACATCAGACGTGCACACTGTGGCCACACCAGCGTCACACCTGTCCCAAACCTGACATCATAACAATTTAAATGTTTTATTAAAATAATTTTCTGATATAAGTGATTTTGCCCTCTTACAATGACAATAACAAAAAAACATGTTTTTCATGACCTATGTGCTAGTATTGTATGTCTGGCTGCGGGTCCTGCCTTTAAAAGAAATGTTACCCCTTTCAGAGATTACATTTAGTTCCTGTAACTTTCTGTCTGTAAAATACATCTTTTTATTAGCATTTATGAAATCTAGTGACAATATTCAAGAATAATATCTTTAGATTAACATTCTTAATAAATGGCAGTAAAATAAGCACACATCTGATTGAAGAGTCGGTGTTACAACCTGGCATTTAAACATTGTGTGACGTTGGGGTTGTCCGACTTTTTTTGTGGCCATAAACGCAGCAATGGCTAAGTGCCATGAGTGCGTGTGTTGGTGCAGGTGAGCGAGCGAGCGGCTTCTGTTGAAACGACGGATGACACAGTTGGTTTAAGCTTGGTTTGTATGGCAGAAAATTACCAGTTTTTATAGATAAAAGTTTTTTTACTCATGTTTTTGGTGTGGTTACAAACAGTTTTGCTCAATAAAGTGATTGATGGAATTCGTCTCGACAGATAATTGAATTGTGTTGACAAAGATTGTTTTATTCATTGGGGCCACTCTTGTTGTCACCTGTCACTCACAGAGTTGCATTGCAAAATCATACAGAATACATTGTAATGTGTTTATTTTGTTTAAAGTTCAGATGGGATTTTTGATTTTCTGCGCGGCATATATTTTCTGTGCGCTGAGGATGCGTGAGCGGTGCGCAATTGCGCAGGCGCGCACCTTAGAGGGAACGTTGGTTGTCACACCAGATACTGACTGTTTTTCTGACCCCCTCAAACTTCCCCTATACACTAATACTGCACATTTTGGTGTGGCTTTTTATTGCCGCCAACCTACGGCACACACGTGCACTATCATGCAGTCTAATCAGCATCTTGATATGCCACGTACATCACTAGAAGGGATGGATTATCTCGGTAAAGAATAAACACTTACAAACACAGATTTAGACAGATCTGTGAATACTAATTGAGAGAAACAGGCCTCTTGTGTACAGACAAAACGTTTGAGCTATTTGTGTGTAGCCCAAACAAACAGCATCCTCAGGGACTCATCCCACCCAGGTCACCACTGGCTTGAACTCTTGCCCTCATACCATCAAAGCAAGGACAAATAGACTGAAAAACAGTTTCTATCCTAGAGCTGTTATTACCCTAAACTCTGCACTTACCTGAACACTCACCACTTTATTAACTTACTTAACTCTGATAGAGATCTGCTGTGCAATATGTTTTAAAAATGTTTATTATGTTTTTAAAATTTGTATTATTGTTTGTTGTCTTAAGAGTATTTTGTATAGGTTGTTTTAAAAGCACTGAGCTGGATTGCTGTTCAATTTCGTTGTTTCCATGCAGTGACAATAAAGGTATTCTAATTCTGATTCATGAAAAATGGGAGCAAAACAAAGTTTTACATTTATATTTTTGCTGGGTGTATAACTAATTAAAGACAAAGCCTTGTGTTGTTTTAGTTATTAAGTGGAAAATCTTATTTGGGTGTTACCATTTAGTGGTCAATTGTACGGAATATGTACTTCACTGTGCAATCTACTAATAAAAGTTTCAATCAATCAATCAATCAGTATCAACAATACAGCTTGTGTCTCTACCTTGCACCTATTCCCTTTTTTTTTATTATTATTTATTCCTACAGTGTGCTGCAGGCCAATAAAAAATGAGTCATGGCAGCAAATGCACCCTGGGCTGCACTTTAGATACCAGTGCATTCGATGGACAGTGTGATGCAATAACATAGTTTACTGCACTTCTGTTGTAGCTTAAAGCAGTTGTTTTGTTACATTTTTTTTTTTTTTAAAATTGGTGCCATCTTGCGAGCTTGTAAACTCTTTCCGTAAAACAAGGTTTTTGCTTCCCTGCATACAGTCGACATTCATGGTAGGAGCACTTTGTTTACTTCGCTGACTAAATAAAGTGATGGCTTTTTTTTTTTACTGTGTGCACTATTAAACTGACAAGGATCCTCTTATTTGAACTACAATGTAGTGTATT